>NC_088408.1:2941215-3143715 GCF_034236695.1 Oncorhynchus nerka | reverse complement strand
TCCTCTCTCTCTCTCTCTATAAACCTCTCTCTCTCTCCCCTCTCTCTCTCCCTCTCCCTCCCCCTCTCTCTCTCCCTCCCTCTCCCCCTCTCTCTCTCCCTCCCTCTCCCCCTCTCTCTCTCCCTCCCTCTCCCTCTCTCTCTCTCCCTCCCTCTCCACCCATCCCCATCTCTCTCGCTCCCCTCTCTCTCTCTCTCTCCCACTCTCTCTCTCCCTCTCTCTCCAATGAATAGAACAGATGAGAGCTGACCAGCTAAATGTCGTCTCTCCCTCGTCTTCTCTCCCTCTCTTCTTCTTTCCTGTCTTCTCCTCCGTCTCATCCCTCCTCTCCTCCTGTCTTCTCCTCAGTCTCATCCCTCCTCTCCCCCTGTCTTCTCCTCAGTCTCATCCCTCCTCTCCTCCTGTCTTCTCCTCAGTCTCATCCCTCCTCTCCTCCTTTCTTCTCCTCAGTCTCATCCCTCCTCCTGTTCCTCCTCTCCTCCTGTCTTCTCCTCAACCTCATCCCTCCTCCTGTTCCTCCTCTCCTCATGTCTTCTCCTCGGTTGTCCTCTCTTCTCCTCGGTTGTCCTCTCTTCTCCTCGGTTGTCCTCTCTTCTCCTCGGTTGTCCTCTCTTCTCCTCGGTTGTCCTCTCTTCTCCTCAGTTGCCCTTTCTTCTCCTATTCCTCCTCTCCTCATGTCTTCTCCTCGGTTGTCCTCTCTTCTCCTCGGTTGTCCTCTCTTCTCCTCGGTTGTCCTCTCTTCTCCTCGGTTGTCCTCTCTTCTCCTCGGTTGTCCTCTCTTCTCCTCGGTTGTCCTCTCTTCTCCTCAGTTGTCCTCTCTTCTCCTCGGTTGTCCTCTCTTCTCCTCGGTTGTCCTCTCTTCTCCTCGGTTGTCCTCTCTTCTCCTCCTCTCCTCATGTCTTCTCCTCCTCTCCTCCTCTCTTCTCCTCAGTTGTCCTCTCTTCTCCTCGGTTGTCCTCTCTTCTCCTCTTCTCCTCCTCTCTTCTGTTACAGTTTTGAACCAACACATTTTACAGACCCACACAGGAACCTCTCTTTCTGCATCTCTCCTCAGTGCTCAGTGTGAGCGTAACCCCTGGGTGGTGTTGACCTCTAGCTTAATAGAATGCTGCAGAGGTCACGGGTCAGAGGTCAGACTGGACCTGGGTCAGGAGATCATGAACATGGTCCGCTCCCTCTACCCTTCCAAACACAAACTACCTGCACAGGTAATACCTACCAGTGTGTGTATAGAACTAGACAGTGTAGTATAATGGTATTCTGTGTAGAACTAGACAGTAGTATAATGGTATTCTGTGTAGAACTAGACAGTGTAGTATAATGGTATTCTGTGTAGAACTAGACAGTAGTATAATGGTATTCTGTGTAGAACTAGACAGTAGTATAATGGTATTCTGTGTAGAACTAGACAGTGTAGTATAATGGTATTCTGTGTAGAACTAGACAGTAGTATAATGGTATTCTGTGTAGAACTAGACAGTGTAGTATAATGGTATTCTGTGTAGAACTAGACAGTGTAGTATAATGGTATTCTGTGTGTAGAACTAGACAGTGTAGTATAATGGTATGCTTTGTGATATTACTGGTGATAGTACTACCCCTAAGGTATACTAATCTTTGTGTGGAGAGGAGATGACTGTTTCACTGAACACTCTTTTAATTTAAAGCCTATAGAATGAAACCACTAGAGCATGATGGGAGAGCGATTGATATCCATATATTACCACCAGCACCATGCAGCCGTGCGTCTCTCTATTTAACATGTACTGCATGTGTCCCCCCCCCCAATTCCTCATCCCTACCTCCCTCCCTCCTTCCTTCCTCCCTCCTTCTCTCCCTCCCCCTCCCTCCCTCCCTCCCCCTCCCTCCTTCTCTCCCCCTCCCCTCCCTCCTTCTCTCCCCCTCCCCTCCCTCCTTCTCCCCCTCCCTCCCTCCTTCTCCCCCTTCTCTCCTCTCCCCCCCTCCCTCCTCCCCCCTCCTTCTCTCCCCTCCCTCCTTCTCTCCCTCCCTCCCTCCTCCCTCCCTCCCCTCCCTCCTCCCTCCCTCCCCTCCCTCCTCCTCCCTCCCCCTCCCTCCCCTCCCTCCTCCCTCCCTCCCTCCCTCCCTCCCTCCTTCCCCTCCCTCCTCCCCTTCCCCCTCCCCTCCCTCCCTCCCCTCCTTCCCTCCCCTCCCCTCCTTCCCCCTCCTTCTCTTCCCTCCCTTCCCTCCCTCCCTCCTCCTTCTCTCTCCCTCCCTCCCTCCCTCCTTCTCCCCCCCCCCCTTCTCTCCCTCCCTCCTTCTCTCCCCCTCCCCCTCCCTCCCTCCCTCCCTTCCTCATCCCTCCCTCCCTTCCTCATCCCTCCCTCTCTCTCCTCCCTTCCCTGTCCCTACAGTGTATCAGACACATGTCCTCTCTGCTCCTGGATCAACCAGGCCTACGGCTCCCAGCTCTTAAACTGATGACCGAGAGTCAAGACCCCCAGCTGTTAGAGCTGGTCCTGGATCAGATCAACAGCACCACCGAGGTAACTGACACACAGACTGGGTCTTCTCCTCCCTATGACACACAGAATGGGTCTTCTCCTCCGTGTGACACACAGAATGGGTCTTCTCCTCCATGTGACACACAGAATGGGTCTTCCCCTCCATGTGACACACAGAATGGGTCTTCTCCCTGTGACACACAGAATGGGTCTTCTCCGTGTGACACACAGAATGGGTCTTCTCCTCCCTATGACACACAGAATGGGTCTTCTCCTCCCTGTGACACACAGAATGGGTCTTCTCCTCCCTATGACACACAGAATGGGTCTTCTCCTCCCTATGACACACAGAATGGGTCTTCTCCTCCCTATGACACACAGAATGGGTCTTCTCCTCCGTGTGACACACAGAATGGGTCTTCTCCTCCGTGTGACACACAGAATGGGTCTTCTCCTCCGTGTGACACACAGAATGGGTCTTCTCCTCCATGTGACACACAGAATGGGTCTTCTCCTCCATGTGACACACAGAATGGGTCTTCTCCCTGTGACACACAGAATGGGTCTTCTCCGTGTGACACACAGAATGGGTCTTCTCCTCCCTATGACACACAGAATGGGTCTTCTCCTCCCTATGACACACAGAATGGGTCTTCTCCCTATGACACACAGAATGGGTCTTCTCCTCCCTATGACACACAGAATGGGTCTTCTCCTCCCTATGACACACAGAATGGGTCTTCTCCCTGTGACACACAGAATGGGTCTTCTCCTCCCTGTGACACACAGAATGGGTCTTCTCCTCCCTATGACACACAGAATGGGTCTTCTCCTCCCTATGACACACAGAATGGGTCTTCTCCTCCGTGTGACACACAGAATGGGTCTTCTCCTCCGTGTGACACACAGAATGGGTCTTCTCCTCCGTGTGACACACAGAATGGGTCTTCTCCTCCGTGTGACACACAGAATGGGTCTTCTCCTCCGTGTGACACACAGAATGGGTCTTCTCCTCCCTATGACACACAGAATGGGTCTTCTCCTCCCTATGACACACAGAATGGGTCTTCTCCTCTGTATGACACACAGAATGGGTCTTCTCCTCCCTATGACACACAGAATGGGTCTTCTCCTCCCTGTGACACACAGAATGGGTCTTCTCCTCCCTGTGACGCACAGAATGGGTCTGTTGTAGAGGCTGACTCTGTACCGGTACCCCCTGTATATAGCCTCCACATTGACTCTGTACCGGTACCCCCTGTATATAGCCTCCACATTGACTCTGTACCGGTACCCCCTGTATATAGCCTCCACATTGACTCTGTACTGGTACCCCCTGTATATAGCCTCCACATTGACTCTGTACCGGTACCCCTGTATATAGCCTCCACATTGACTCTGTACCGGTACCCCCTGTATATAGCCTCCACATTGACTCTGTACTGGTACCCCCTGTATATAGCCTCCACATTGACTCTGTACCGGTACCCCCCTGTATATAGCCTCCACATTGACTCTGTACTGGTACCCCCTGTATATAGCCTCCACATTGACTCTGTACCGGTACCCCCTGTATATAGCCTCCACATTGACTCTGTACCGGTACCCCCTGTATATAGCCTCCACATTGACTCTGTACCGGTACCCCTGTATATAGCCTCCACATTGACTCTGTACCGTAATACCCTGTATATAGCCTCCACATTGACTCTGTACCGGTACCCCTGTATATAGCCTCCATATTGACTCTGTACTGGTACCCCTGTATATAGCCTCCACATTGACTCTGTACCGTAATACCCTGTATATAGCCTCCACATTGACTCTGTACCGGTACCCCCTGTATATAGCCTCCACATTGACTCTGTACCGTAATACCCTGTATATAGCCTCCACATTGACTCTGTACCGTAATACCCTGTATATAGCCTCCACATTGACTCTGTACTGGTACCCCCTGTATATAGCCTCCACATTGACTCTGTACCGGTACCCCCTGTATATAGCCTCCACATTGACTCTGTATATAGCCTCCACATTGACTCTGGTACCCCCTGTATATAGCCTCCACATTGACTCTGTACCGGTACCCCCCTGTATATAGCCTCCACATTGACTCTGTACCGGTACCCCCTGTATATAGCCTCCACATTGACTCTGTACTGGTCCCCCTGTATATAGCCTCCACATTGACTCTGTACCGGTACCCCCTGTATATAGCCTCCACATTGACTCTGTACTCTGTATATAGCCTCCACATTGACTCTGTACCCCCCCTGTATATAGCCTCCACATTGACTCTGTACTGGTACCCCTGTATATAGCCTCCACATTGACTCTGTACCGTAATACCCTGTATATAGCCTCCACATTGACTCTGTACTGGTACCCCCTGTATATAGCCTCCACATTGACTCTGTCCCGGTAGCCCCTGTATATAACCTCCACATTGACTCTGTACCGTAATACCCTGTATATAGCCTCCACATTGACTCTGTACCGGTACCCCCTGTATATAGCCTCCACATTGACTCTGTACCGTAATACCCTGTATATAGCCTCCACATTGACTCTGTACCGTAATACCCTGTATATAGCCTCCACATTGACTCTGTACTGGTACCCCTGTATATAGCCTCCACATTGACTCTGTACCGTAATACCCTGTATATAGCCTCCACATTGACTCTGTACCGGTACCCCCTGTATATAGCCTCCACATTGACTCTGTACCAGTACCCCTGTATATAGCCTCCACATTGACTCTGTACCGTAATACCCTGTATATAGCCTCCACATTGACTCTGTACCAGTACCCCTGTATATAGACTCTGTACCAATTGTATATAGCCTCCACATTGACTCTGTACCGGTACCCCTGTATATAGCCTCCACATTGACTCTGTACCGGTACCCCTGTATATAGCCTCCACATTGACTCTGTACCGGTACCCCCTGTATATAGCCTCCACATTGACTCGGTACCAGTACACCCTGTATATAGCCTCCACATTGACTCTGTACCGGTACCCCCTGTATATAGCCTCCACATTGACTCTGTACTGGTACACCCTGTATATAGCCTCCACATTGACTCTGTACTGGTACCCCTGTATATAGCCTCCACATTGACTCTGTACTGGTACCCCTGTATATAGCCTCCACATTGACTCTGTACCGTACCCCTGTATATAGCCTCCACATTGACTCTGTACCGTAATACCCTGTATATAGCCTCCACATTGACTCTGTACCGTAATACCTGTATATAGCCTCCACATTGACTCTGTACCGTACCCCCCTGTATATAGCCTCCACATTGACTCTGTACCGTAATACCCTGTATATAGCCTCCACATTGACTCTGTACCGGTACCCCCTGTATATAGCCTCCACATTGACTCTGTACCGTAATACCCTGTATATAGCCTCCACATTGACTCTGTACCGGTACCCCCTGTATATAGCCTCCACATTGACTCTGTACCGGTACCCCTGTATATAGCCTCCACATTGACTCTGTACCGGTACCCCTGTATATAGCCTCCACATTGACTCTGTACCAGTACCCCCTGTATATAGCCTCCACATTGACTCTGTACCAGTACCCCCTGTATATAGCCTCCACATTGACTCTGTACCGGTACCCCTGTATATAGCCTCCACATTGACTCTGTACCGGTACCCCCTGTATATAGCCTCCACATTGACTCTGTACCGTACCCCCTGTATATAGCCTCCACATTGACTCTGTACCAGTACCCCCTGTATATAGCCTCCACATTGACTCTGTACCGTACCCCCTGTATATAGCCTCCACATTGACTCTGTATATAGCCTCCACATTGACTCTGTACTGGTACCCCCTGTATATAGCCTCCACATTGACTCTGTACTGGTACCCCCTGTATATAGTCCCACATTGACTCTGTACCGTACCCCTATAGCCTCCACATTGACTCTGTACTGGTACCCCTGTATATAGCCTCCACATTGACTCTGTACTGGTACCCCTGTATATAGCCTCCACATTGACTCTGTACCGTAATACCCTGTATATAGCCTCCACATTGACTCTGTACCGTAATACCCTGTATATAGCCTCCACATTGACTCTGTACCGGTACCCCTGTATATAGCCTCCACATTGACTCTGTACCGTAATACCCTGTATATAGCCTCCACATTGACTCTGTACCGTAATACCCTGTATATAGCCTCCACATTGACTCTGTACCGGTACCCCCTGTATATAGCCTCCACATTGACTCTGTACCGTAATACCCTGTATATAGCCTCCACATTGACTCTGTACCGGTACCCCCTGTATATAGCCTCCACATTGACTCTGTACCGGTACCCCCTGTATATAGCCTCCACATTGACTCTGTACTGGTACCCCTGTATATAGCCTCCACATTGACTCTGTACCAGTACCCCTGTATATAGCCTCCACATTGACTCTGTACCAGTACCCCCTGTATATAGCCTCCACATTGACTCTGTACCGGTACCCCTGTATATAGCCTCCACATTGACTCTGTACCGGTACCCCCTGTATATAGCCTCCACATTGACTCTGTACCGGTACCCCTGTATATAGCCTCCACATTGACTCTGTACCGGTACCCCTGTATATAGCCTCCACATTGACTCTGTACTGGTACCCCCTGTATATAGCCTCCACATTGACTCTGTACCGGTACCCCCTGTATATAGCCTCCACATTGACTCTGTACTGGTACCCCCTGTATATAGCCTCCACATTGACTCTGTACTGGTACCCCCTGTATATAGCCTCCACATTGACTCTGTACCGGTACCCCCTGTATATAGCCTCCACATTGACTCTGTACTGGTACCCCCTGTATATATTGTTATTTACTGCTGCTATTTAATTACTTTTATCTCTTATTCTTATCCATATTTGTTTAAACTGTTGGTTAAGAATGTAAGGATTTCACTCAGGTCTACATCTGTTGTATTAAAGACAAATATAATTTGATTAATTAATTTAATTAAATATAATTTGATTTGATATGGGAGCTGATCAGCTAAATGAATAGAACACAGCACACACACCCACACACCACACACACACACACCACACACACACACCACACACACACGCACACACACACACACAAAACACACACACACACAAAACACACACACACACCACACACACACCACACACCACACACACACACACACACACACACACACAGTGACACAAACTCAAAAGGGGAGTTCAGGGGTCACGGTAGGACATAGATGAAGAAGGAAACTTGAGGTTGGGGTCTCCTGTGATTTTTAACCATGTACCCCCTTCTCCCAGGTGTGTGACTCTACCTGCGACCCAGAGCTCCTGTCTCTCCTGCTGGATGCTGGTCTCCTGGTGGGGTGTGTACCGTCCCCTCTCTACCCTCCTCTCAGCGCCCACCTGCTCTCCAGACACCGGGAGGGAGGTTGGGACGTGGAGAAGGCTGCGTCAGAGCTGCTCCAGGCTGGGTACCGAGCTCAGGCCGGCTCCCTGCTTCTGGTCTACCGGGGAACTCACCCGGGCCTCAGCACGTTTAATACAGCGCTCACTGTCATTAAGAAGTGGCTCTGAGGTACTGGAGAGGAAGCCGGACAGACGCTCTTATTGACTCTAGATCGTTTAGCCGCTGTCATTGTGTTTCCTAATCTCTATTCATTACTAGAAAACAAATTGGCCCTGAAAACCCCAGACGCTGAGTGTCTGGGTGTTGTCGCACGCACCTGCCCCAGCTCTCTCTCACTAGCACTGTGATTGGCTAATAGGATGTTGTCGCACGCACCTGCCCCAGCTCTCTCTCACTAGCACTGTAATTGGCTAATAGGATGTTGTTGTTAATGTCGTTAAGTGGAAGTCTCGTTCTGTTGTTTTTTACGATTGGCTGTCCAGTGTTCTGATACACGTGCTTTGACCTGAAAATATAAATAAAGACACAAATAAAGAATTTAAATCCATATTAATCCAATTAAATACCCTTGATTAAGTTGGAAGGTCATTTGTGATGATTTGAAATTGTCTAATGAGCTGGTTTTCCTGGTTGTTTTCAGTGACTTATCTTTGTTGGTTGTTGTTCCTGGATCCACGCGGAGTCGTCTTGACAGACTATTTTTGAGGTCTGGAAAACATCTGAAAGTTTCCCTTTTGGAAACGGCTCTCTTCTCTCTTCTTCAGAGACCGCAGGGGGAGTGGGTAGGGAGGGAGAGAGCGGAGAGAGTAGGGACGGAGTGGGTGGAGAGAGAGAGAGAGAGTGGGTAGGGAGGGAGGGAGAGAGAGTGAGTAGGGAGGGAGAGAGTGGAGAGAGTAGGGACGGAGTGGGTGGAGAGAGAGAGAGAGAGTGGGTAGGGAGGGAGGGAGAGAGAGTGAGTAGGGAGGGAGAGAGTGGAGAGAGTAGGGACGGAGTGGGTGGAGAGAGAGAGAGAGAGTGGGTAGGGAGGGAGAGAGTGGAGAGAGTAGGGACGGAGTGGGTGGAGAGAGAGAGGGAGAGAGAGAGAGTGGGTAGGGGAGGGAGGGAGAGAGTGGGTAGGGAGGGAGGGAGGGAGGGAGGGAGGGAGAGAGAGTGGGTAGGGAGGGAGGGAGAGAGAGTGGGTAGGGAGGGAGGGAGAGAGAGTGAGTAGGGAGGGAGAGAGAGTGAGTAGGGAGGAGAGAGAGTGAGTAGGGAGGGAGAGAGAGTGAGTAGGGAGGGAGAGAGCGAGAGTGGAGGAAAATAACATTGGCCCCTGAGGGGAAGAGAAGGAGGAGAGACGTTATCTCTTTCTAAGAATGCATTTAACTCACGTCTAAGTCCTTTGTGGCGCAGAGGGAGAAGAGAGGGAGGAGAGGAAAGCCCCTGTTCCTGTGCAGACAGAACAAAGGGAATCTCTTATCCAGCAGATAAGAAAAAGATGGAGGTAGAGAGAAGGGAGAAGGATGTGGTGACAGAGGTGTTGAGTTGGAGAGAAAGAAGAAGAAGATGAGTACAGCAAGGGTGGGAAGGGGAGAGAGAATGAGTTAGTTTTAGAGAGGTTAGAGAGAGAATGAGTTAGTTTTAGAGAGGTTAGAGAGAGAATGAGTTAGTTTTAGAGAGAGGATTAGTTTGTTTTAGAGAGAGAATGAGTTAGTTTTAGAGAGAGGATTAGTTAGTTTTAGAGAGAGGATTAGTTAGTTTTAGAGAGAGAATTAGTTAGTTTTAGAGAGAGAATTAGTTAGTTTTAGAGAGAGAATTAGAGTTTTAGAGAGAGAATGAGTTAGTTTTAGAGAGAGAATGAGTTAGTTTTAGAGAGAGAATTAGTTAGTTTTAGAGAGAGAATGAGTTAGTTTTAGAGAGAGAATTAGTTAGTTTTAGAGAGAGGTTAGATTTAGCGTTTTAGAAAGAATTAGCATTAACGTTTTAGAGATAATTAGATTTAACGTTTTAGAGAGAGAGAGAAAGTTATTACCAAGGATTATCCAGCCAACGTTCTGACAAACCAGCGACCAGTAAAAGAAGCTCAACAGAAACACGAACCGATTATCCAACCCGGATCTGAGTAATGTTCGATCTGAAGCTACTTCGAAAGTTTTAGAATTAAATAACATTACAATACTCTGTAGATATTTAACTTTATAGCGGCCGAATGCTCAGTTAAAAGGCTACCAAGCTTGCTAGGAAGAAAAAAACCAGAACCGGCTGCAACATGAATCAGTGTGAAGTGAGAGATGTGAAGCCCAACAACGGCAGCAGAGTTCCTCTCCCACCCAAATGCAGAGGTCTCTTTTGCCCCCTGCTCGCTGGCTTCTCTCTGTGCAGTACAGTACCCCTTGGATATTAAACACGACAAGGCACGGGAAGAGAAGCTCCTCATGGACAATCCAGAGACACCTTTTTGCCGACTGCTACAAAAATGGGCCCGTAAGAGACTTTTATTTTTTTTATTTCACCTTTATTTAACCAGGTAGGCAAGTTGAGAACACCTTTATTTAACCAGGTAGGCTAGTTGAGAACACCTTTATTTAACCAGGTAGGCTAGTTGAGAACACCTTTATTTAACCAGGTAGGCAAGTTGAGAACACCTTTATTTAACCAGGTAGGCTAGTTGAGAACACCTTTATTTAACCAGGTAGGCTAGTTGAGAACACCTTTATTTAACCAGGTAGGCTAGTTGAGAACACCTTTATTTAACCAGGTAGGCAAGTTGAGAACACCTTTATTTAACCAGGTAGGCAAGTTGAGAACACCTTTATTTAACCAGGTAGGCTAGTTGAGAACACCTTTATTTAACCAGGTAGGCTAGTTGAGAACACCTTTATTTAACCAGGTAGGCTAGTTGAGAACACCTTTATTTAACCAGGTAGGCAAGTTGAGAACACCTTTATTTAACCAGGTAGGCAAGTTGAGAACACCTTTATTTAACCAGGTAGGCAAGTTGAGAACACCTTTATTTAACCAGGTAGGCAAGTTGAGAACACCTTTATTTAACCAGGTAGGCAAGTTGAGAACACCTTTATTTAACCAGGTAGGCAAGTTGAGAACAAGTTCTCATTTACAATTGCGACCTGGCCAAGATAAAGCAAAGCAGTTCGACACATACAACGACACAGAGTTACACATGGAGTAAAACAAACATACAGTCAATAACACAGTATAAACAAGTCTATATACGATGTGAGCAAATAAGGTGAGATAAGGGAGGTAAAGGCAAAAAAGGCCATGGTGGCAAAGTAAATACAATATAGCAAGTAAAACACTGGAATGGTAGTTTTGCAATGGAAGAATGTGCAAAGTAGAAATAAAAATAATGGGGTGCAAAGGAGCAAAATAAATAAATAAATTAAATACAGTTGGGAAAGAGGTAGTTGTTTGGGCTAAATTATAGGTGGGCTATGTACAGGTGCAGTAATCTGTAAGATGCTCTGACAGTTGGTGCTTAAAGCTAGTGAGGGAGATAAGTGTTTCCAATTTAAGAGATTTTTGTAGTTCGTTCCAGTCATTGGCAGCAGAGAACTGGAAGGAGAGGCGGCCAAAGAAAGAATTGGTTTTGGGGGTGACTAGAGAGATATACCTGCTGGAGCGCGTGCTACAGGTGGGAGATGCTATGGTGACCAGCGAGCTGAGATAAGGGGGGACTTTACCTAGCAGGGTCTTGTAGATGACATGGAGCCAGTGGGTTTGGCGACGAGTATGAAGCGAGGGCCAGCCAACGAGAGCGTACAGGTCGACCATGCTGGTCATTTATGAACATTTGAACATCTTGGCCATGTTCTGTTATAATCTCCACCCGGCACAGCCAGAAGAGGACTGGCCACCCCACATAGCCTGGTATGAGGTGTGTTCAGTGCTCTCTCTCTCTCTCTCTCTCTCTCTCTCTCTCTCTGATTCTGTGGAGGTCCTTTACTTTACTTAAAAGAGATGTCATCTTCCACACAGACCATCACTGTTATAGGAGAACACCAACCCTCTTTCAAGAGAAAGGTTATAGGTGCAGGGTGGAAAATGAGAATAGTGTTAAAACGAGGACCCTGTGACTGAGACCCTGTGACTGAGACCCTGTGACTGAGACGCCTTCTGTCAATCTGTACAACAACTGAGCACTGAACACACCTCATACATTAAGTAAAGGACCTCCACAGAATCAGAACAGAGAGAGACAGAGAGAGAGAGCACTGAACACACCTCATACATTAAGTAAAGGACCTCCACAGAATCAGAGAGAGAGACAGAGAGAGACAGAGAGAGAGAGAGAGAGCACTGAACACACCTCATACATTAAGTAAAGGACCTCCACAGAATCAGAGAGAGAGAGAGAGAGAGAGCACTGAACACACCTCATACATTAAGTAAAGGACCTCCACAGAATCAGAGAGAGAGAGAGAGCACTGAACACACCTCATACCAGGCTATGTGGGGTGGCCAGTCCTCTTCTGGCTGTGCCGGGTGGAGATTATAACAGAACATGGCCAAGATGTTCAAATGTTCATAAATGACCAGCATGGTCGAATAATAATAAGGCAGAACAGTTGAAACTGGAGCAGCAGCACAGTCAGGTGGAAGTTGAAACTGGAGCACCTCATACATTAAGTAAATAACTTCCTAGGTCGGACATCTACCCTGATCCTCCATCACAGAGAGGGATAAATATAATAATATTTATAGATAAAGTCACAGAGCTGGAGAGAGACATGATGGAGCTCAGAGAGCTAGTGCACACACTCGAGACATCACAGAATTACAAAACAGACCAGCACAACACCACCCCTCTACAGTACCCAGAGGAAGACCAGCACAACACCACCCTATCTACAGTACCCAGAGAGAGACCAGCACAACACCACCCTCTCTACAGTACCCAGAGAGAGACCAACACAACACCACCCCTCTATAGTACCCATAGAGAGACCAACACAACACCACCCTCTCTACAGTACCCAGAGAGGGACCAGCACAACACCACCCTCTACAGTACCCAGAGAGAGACCAGCACAACACCACCCTCTCTACAGTACCCAGAGGGAGACCAGCACAACACCACCCTCTCTACAGTACCCAGAGGGAGACCAGCACAACACCACCCTCTACAGTACCCAGAGGGAGACCAACACAACACCACCCCTCTATAGTACCCAGAGGAAGACCAGCACAACACCACCCTCTCTACAGTACCCAGAGAGAGACCAGCACAACACCACCCCTCTACAGTACCCAGAGGGAGACCAGCACAACACCACCCTCTCTACAGTACCCAGAGAGAGACCAGCACAACACCACCCCTCTACAGTACCCAGAGGAAGACCAGCACAACACCACCCCTACAGTACCCAGAGAGAGACCAGCACAACACCACCCCTCTACAGTACCCAGAGGGAGACCAGCACAACACCACCCTCTACAGTACCCAGAGAGAGACCAGCACAACACCACCCTCTCTACAGTACCCAGAGGGAGACCAGCACAACACCACCCCTCTACAGTACCCAGAGGGAGACCAGCACAACACCACCCTCTACAGTACCCAGAGGGAGACCAGCACAACACCACCCCTCTATAGAGAGGAGACCAGCACAACACCACCCCTCTACAGTACCCAGAGGAGACCAGCACAACACCACCCCTCTACAGTACCCAGAGGGAGACCAGCACAACACCACCCTCTCTACAGTACCCAGAGAGAGACCAGCACAACACCACCCCTCTACAGTACCCAGAGAGAGACCAGCACAACACCACCCTCTCTACAGTACCCAGAGAGACACCAGCACAACACCACCCTCTCTACAGTACCCAGAGGAGACCAGCACAACACCACCCTCTACAGTACCCAGAGGAGACCAGCACAACACCACCCCTCTACAGTACCCAGAGGAGACCAGCACAACACCACCCTCTACAGTACCCAGAGGAGACCACACGGCACCACCCCTCTACAGTACCCAGAGGAAGACCAGCACAACAGCTAACAGAGGACCAGCACAACAACACCCTCTACAGTACCCAGAGAGAGACCAACACAACACCACCCTCTCTACAGTACCCAGAGAGAGACCAGCACAACACCACCCTCTCTACAGTACCCAGAGAGAGACCAGCACAACACCACCCTCTCTACAGTACCCAGAAGAAGACCAGGACCACACGGCCCAGCTAACAGAGGACCACGCGGCCCAGCTAACAGAGGACCACGCGGCCCAGCTAACAGAGGACCACGCGGCCCAGCTAACAGAGGACCCCGCGGCCCAGCTAACAGAGGACCCCGCGGCCCAGCTAACAGAGGACCCCGCGGCCCAGCTAACAGAGGACCCCGCGGCCCAGCTAACAGAGGACCCCGCGGCCCAGCTAACAGAGGACCCCGCGGCCCAGCTAACAGAGGACCCCGCGGCCCAGCTAACAGAGGACCCCGCGGCCCAGCTAACAGAGGCCCCCGCGGCCCAGCTAACAGAGGCCCCCGCGGCCCAGCTAACAGAGGCCCCCGCGGCCCAGCTAACAGAGGCCCCCGCGGCCCAGCTAACAGAGGCCCACGCGGCCCAGCTAACAGAGGCCCCCGCGGCCCAGCTATCAGAGGCCCACGCGGCCCAGCTATCAGAGGCCCACGCGGCCCAGCTATCAGAGGCCCACGCGGCCCAGCTAACAGAGGCCCACGCATCCCAGCTAACAGAGGCCCACGCGGCCCAGCTAACAGAGGCCCACGCGGCCCAGCTAACAGAGCTGAAGAAGCTGTAGACTAGAACGGCCTTCATGACCAGGTCCACCCTGGACTAGAACGGCCTCTATGACCAGGTCCACCCTGGACTAGAACAACCTCTATGACCAGGTCCACCCTGGACTAGAACGGCCTCTATGACCAGGTCCACCCTGGACTAGAGGCCTCTATGACCAGGTCCACCCTGGACTAGAACGCCTCATGACCAGGTCCACCCTGGACTAGACCGGCCTCTATGACCAGGTCCACCCTGACTAGAACGGCCTCTAGGACCCTGGACTAGAACGTCCTATGACCAGGTCCACCCTGGACTAGAACGGCCTCTATGACCAGGTCCACCCTGGACTAGAACGGCCTCTATGACCAGGTCCACCCTGGACTAGAACGGCCTGGACCAGGTCCACCCTGGACTAGAACGGCCTCTATGACCAGGTCCACCCTGGACTAGAACGGCCTCTATGACCAGGTCCACCCTGGACTAGAACGACCAGGTCCACCCTGGACTAGAACGGCCTCTATGACCAGGTCCACCCTGGACTAGAACGGCCTCTATGACCAGGTCCACCCTGGACTAGAACGGCCTCTATGACCAGGTCCACCCTGGACTAGAACGGCCTCTATGACCAGGTCCACCCTGGACTAGAACATCCTCTATGACCAGGTCCACCCTGGACTAGAACGGCCTCTATGACCAGGTCCACCCTGGACTAGAACGGCCTCTATGACCAGGTCCACCCTGGACTAGAACGGCCTCTATGACCAGGTCCACCCTGGACTAGAACGGCCTCTATGACCAGGTCCACCCTGGACTAGAACGGCCTCTATGCCCAGGTCCACCCTGGACTAGAACGGCCTCTATGCCCAGGTCCACCCTGGACTAGAACGGCCTCTATGCCCAGGTCCACCCTGGACTAGAACGGCCTCTATGACCAGGTCCACCCTGGACTAGAACATCCTCTATGACCAGGTCCACCCTGGACTAGAACATCCTCTATGACCAGGTCCACCCTGGACTAGAACAGCCTGACCACCTCTACAAGGCAGCAGTGCCCACCTTTGTCAGGACTCTGAAGGACATCAACCACATCCCCAACACTTCACACAGGAGCAACAGAGAAACAGGAAACCCAGACCAGCGAGTCACTCTCCCAGACCAGCGAGTCACTCTCCCAGACCAGCGAGTCACTCTCCCAGACCAGCGAGTCACCCTCCCAGACCAGCGAGTCACCCTTACAGAGAGCTGGTAGTCCCATCCACCACACTACCAGGTGGGTGGTATAGAGGAGATGGACCCACTGGTTGCCCTCTAGGTTACAGAGAGCTGGTAGTCCCATCCACCACACTACCAGGTGGGTGGTATAGAGGAGATGGACCCACTGGTTGCCCTCTAGGTTACAGAGAGCTGGTAGTCCCATCCACCACACTACCAGGTGGGTGGTATAGAGGAGATGGACCCACTGGTTGCCCTCTAGGTTACAGAGAGCTGGTAGTCCCATCCACCACACTACCAGGTGGGTGGTATAGAGGAGATGGACCCACTGGTTGTCCTCTAGGTTACAGAGAGCTGGTAGTCCCATCCACCACACTACCAGGTGGGTGGTATAGAGGAGATGGACCCACTGGTTACCCTCTAGGTTACAGAGAGCTGGTAGTCCCATCCACCACACTACCAGGTGGGTGGTATAGGAGATGGACCCACTGGTTGCCCTCTAGGTTACAGAGAGCTGGACCTACCAGGTGGGTGGTATAGAGGAGATGGACTGGTTACCCCACTAGGGTTACAGAGAGATGGACTGGTAGTCCCATCCCATCCACCACACTACCAGGTGGGTGGTATAGAGGAGATGGACCCACTGGTTGCCCTCTAGGTTACAGAGAGCTGGTAGTCCCATCCACCACACTACCAGGTGGGTGGTATAGAGGAGATGGACCCACTGGTTGCCCTCTAGGTTACAGAGAGCTGGTAGTCCCATCCACCACACTACCAGGTGGGTGGTATAGAGGAGATGGACCCACTGGTTGTCCTCTAGGTTACAGAGAGCTGGTAGTCCCATCCACCACACTACCAGGTGGGTGGTATAGAGGAGATGGACCCACTGGTTACCCTCTAGGTTACAGAGAGCTGGTAGTCCCATCCACCAAACTACCAGGTGGGTGGTATAGAGGAGATGGACCCACTGGTTACCCTCTAATCAAATCAAATCATCAAATCAAATTTTATTTGTCACATACACATGGTTAGCAGATGTTAATGCGAGTGTAGCGAAATGCTTGTGCTTCTAGTTCCGACAATGCAGTGATAACCAACAAGTAATCTAACTAACAATTCTAAAACTACTATCTTATACACAGTGTAAGGGGATAAAGAATATGTACATAAGGATATATGAGTGAGTGATGGTACAGAGCAGCATACAGTAGATGGTATCGAGTACAGTATATACATATGAGATGAGTATGTAGACAAAGTAAACAAAGTGGCATAGTTAAAGTGGCTAGTGATACATGTATTACATAAGGATGCAGTCGATGATGTAGAGTACAGTATATACGTATGCATATGAGATGAATAATGTAGGGTAAGTAACATTATATAAGGTAGCATTGTTTAAAGTGGCTAGTGATATATTTACATCATTTCCCATCAATTCCCATTATTAAAGTGGCTGGAGTTGGGTCAGTGTCAATGACAGTGTGTTGGCAGCAGCCACTCAATGGTGGCTGTTTAACAGTCTGATGGCCTTGAGATAGAAGCTGTTTTCAGTCTCTCAGTCCCAGCTTTGATGCACCTGTACTGACCTCGCCTTCTGGATGATAGCGGGGTGAACAGGCAGTGGTTCGGGTGGTTGATGTCCTTGATGATCTTTATGGCCTTCCTGTAACATCGGGTGGTGTAGGTGTCCTGGAGGGCAGGTAGTTTGCCCCCGGTGATGCGTTGTGCAGACCTCACTACCCTCTGGAGAGCCTTACGGTTGAGGGCGGAGCAGTTGCCGTACCAGGCGGTGATACAGCCCGCCAGGATGCTCTCGATTGTGCATCTGTAGAAGTTTGTGAGTGCTTTTGGTGACAAGCCGAATTTCTTCAGCCTCCTGAGGTTGAAGAGGCGCTGCTGCGCCTTCTTCACGGCGCTGTCAGTGTGAGTGGACCAATTCAGTTTGTCTGTGATGTGTATGCCGAGGAACTTAAAACTTGCTACCCTCTCCACTACTGTTCCATCGATGTGGATAGGGGGTGTTCCCTCTGCTGTTTCCTGAAGTCCACAATCATCTCCTTAGTTTTGTTGACGTTGAGTGTGAGGTTATTTTCCTGACACCACACTCCGAGGGCCCTCACCTCCTCCCTGTAGGCCGTCTCGTCGTTGTTGGTAATCAAGCCTACCACTGTTGTGTCGTCCGCAAACTTGATGATTGAATTGGAGCGTGCGTGGCCACGCAGTCGTGGGTGAACAGGGAGTACAGGAGAGGGCTCAGAACGCACCCTTGTGGGGCCCCCGTGTTGAGGATCAGCGGGGAGGAGATGTTGTTGCCTACCCTCACCACCTGGGGCGGCCCGTCAGGAAGTCCAGTACCCAGTTGCACAGGGCGGGGTCGAGACCCAGGGTCTCGAGCTTGATGACGAGCTTGGAGGGTACTATGGTGTTGAATGCCGAGCTGTAGTCGATGAACAGCATTCTCACATAGGTATTCCTCTTGTCCAGGTGGGTTAGGGCAGTGTGCAGTGTGGTTGAGATTGCATCGTCTGTGGACCTATTTGGGCGGTAAGCAAATTGGAGTGGGTCTAGGGTGTCAGGTAGGGTGGAGGTGATATGGTCCTTGACTAGTCTCTCAAAGCACTTCATGATGACGGAAGTGAGTGCTACGGGCGGTAGTCGTTTAGCTCAGTTACCTTAGCTTTCTTGGGAACAGGAACAATGGTGGCCCTCTTGAAGCATGTGGGAACAGCAGACTGGTATAGGGATTGATTGAATATGTCCGTAAACACACCGGCCAGCTGGTCTGCGCATGCTCTGAGGGCGCGGCTGGGGATGCCGTCTGGGCCTGCAGCCTTGCGAGGGTTAACATGTTTAAATGTCTTACTCACCTCGGCTGCAGTGAAGGAGAGACCGCATGTTTTCGTTGCAGGCCGTGTCAGTGGCACTGTATTGTCCTCAAAGCGGGCAAAAAAGTTATTTAGTCTGCCTGGGAGCAAGACATCCTGGTCCGTGACTGGGCTGGGTTTCTTCTTGTAGTCCGTGTTTGACTGTAGACCCTGCCACATGCCTCTTGTGTCTGAGCCATTGAATTGAGATTCCACTTTGTCTCTGTACTGACGCTTAGCTTGTTTAATAGCCTTGCGGAGGGAATAGCTGCATTGTTTGTATTCGGTCATGTTACCAGACACCTTGCCCTGATTAAAAGCAGTGGTTCGCGCTTTCAGTTTCACGCGAATGCTGCCATCAATCCACGGTTTCTGGTTTGGGAATGTTTTTATCGTTGCTATGGGAACGACATCTTCGACGCACGTTCTAATGAACTCGCACACCGAATCAGCGTATTCGTCAATATTTTCATCTGACGCAATACGAAACATGTCCCAGTCCACGTGATGGTAGCAGTCTTGGAGTGTGGAGTCAGCTTGGTCTGACCAGCGTTGGACAGACCTCAGCGTGGGAGCCTCTTGTTTAAGTTTCTGCCTGTAGGCAGGGATCAACAAAATGGAGTCGTGGTCAGCTTTTCCGAAAGGGGCGGGGCAGGGCCTTATATGCGTCGCGGAAGTTAGAGTAACAATGATCCAAGGTTTTACCACCCCTGGTTGCGCAATCGATATGCTGATAAAATTTAGGGAGTCTTGTTTTCAGATTAGCTTTGTTAAAATCCCCAGCTACAATGAATGCAGCCTCCGGATAAATGGTTTCCAGTTTGCAAAGAGTTAAATAAAGTTCGTTCAGAGCCATCGATGTGTCTGCTTGGGGGGGATATATACGGCTGTGATTATAATCGAAGAGAATTCTCTTGGAAGATAATGCGGTCTACATTTGATTGTGAGGAATTCTAAATCAGGTGAACAGAAGGATTTGAGTTCCTGTATGTTTCCTTCATCACACCATGTCTCGTTAGTCATGAGGCATACGCCCCCGCCGCTCTTCTTACCAGAAAGATGTTTGTTTCTGTCGGCGCGATGCGTGGAGAAACCCGTTGGCTGCACCGCATCGGATAGCGTCTTCCCAGTAAGCCATGTTTCCGTGAAGCAGAGAACATTGCAGTCTCTGATGTCCCTCTGGAATGCTACCCTTGCTCGGATTTCATCAACCTTGTTGTCAAGAGACTGGACATTGGCAAGAAGAATGCTGGGGAGTGGTGCGCGATGTGCCCTTGTCCGGAGTCTGACCAGAAGACCGCTACGTTTCCCTCTTTTTCGGAGTCGTTTTCTTGGGTCGCTGCATGCGATCCATTCCGTTGTCCTGTTTGTAAGGCAGAACACAGGATCCGCGTCGCGGAAAACATATTCTTGGTCGTACTGATGGTGAGTTGACGCTGATCTTATATTCAGTAGTTCTTCTCGACTGTATGTAATGAAACCTAAGATGACCTGGGGTACTAATGTAAGAAATAACACGTAAAAAAACAAAAAACTGCATAGTTTCCTAGGAACACGAAGCGAGGCGGCCATCTCTGTCAGCGCCGGAAGTTACAGAGAGCTGGTAGTCCCATCCACCACACTACAAGGAGGGGTGAGGAAGGAAGAGGAGATAGATAGAGGTAGAGAGAGAGCAAGAGAGAGGTGCCAGGTGTGAAACAGGGAAGGGACTCAGGGGGTATGCTAATTTGGTATAGAGCAGACCTAACTCACTCCGTTAAATTAATCAAAACAGGAACATTTTGCATCTGGCTAGAAATTCAAAAGGAAATGATCTCAACAGAGAACAATGTCCTCCTGTTTGCTACCTATATCCCCCCACTAGAATCCCCTACATCCCCCCACTAGAATCCCCTATATCCCCCCACTAGAATCCCTATATCCCCCCACTAGAATCCCCTACATCCCCCCACTAGAATCCCCTATATCCCCCACTAGAATCCCCTACATCCCCCCACTAGAATCCCCTACATCCCCCACTAGAATCCCTATATCCCCCACTCCCCCATCCCCCACTAGAATCCCCTACATCCCCCCACTAGAATCCCCTATATCCCCCCACTAGAATCCCCTATATCCCCCACTAGAATCCCCTATATCCCCCCACTAGAATCCCCTATATCCCCCCACTAGAATCCCCATTCTTTAATGAAGACAGCTTCTCCATCCTAGAGGGGGAGATCAATCATTTCCAGGCCCAGGGACATGTACTAGTCTGTGGCGACCTAAATGTCAGAACTGGACAAGAACCTGACACCCTCAGCACACAGGGGGACAAACACCAACCTGGAGGTGACAGCCTTCCCTCCCCCATATGCCCCCCAATACCTATAGCTCTGTTACATCCTGGGTATGAACATAGTCAATAGGCTTCGAGGGGACTCCTACGGTAGGTACACCTATAGCTCTGTTACATCCTGGGTATGTACATAGTCAATGGTAGGCTTCGAGGGGACTCCTATAGTAGGTACACCCATAGCTCTGTTACATCCTGGGTATGTACATAGTCAATGGTAGGCTTCGAGGGGACTCCTATAGTAGGTACACCTATAGCTCTGTTACATCCTGGGTATGTACATAGTCAATGGTAGGCTTCGAGGGGACTCCTATGGTAGGTACACCTATAGGCTTCTAGGGGACTCCTATGGTAGGTACACCTATAGGCTTCTAGGGGACTCCTATGGTAGGTACACCTATAGGCTTCTAGGGGACTCCTATGGTAGGTACACCTATAGGCTTCTAGGGGACTCCTATGGTAGGTACACCTATAGGCTTCTAGGGGACTCCTATGGTAGGTACACCTATAGCTCATTTCTTGGCAGTAGCACTGTAGACTACTTTATCACTGACCTCAACCCAGAGTCTCTCAGTGTTCAGTCAGCCCACTGACACCCCTATCAGATCATAGCAAAATCACAGTCTACTTGAAGAGAGAAATACTCAAAGCCAAAGGAACTGAATAATATTAAGAAATGGTATAGATGGAAGGAACTATGTTGAACACACCATTCTAGACCATGATTCTACATGTTGAACACACCATTCTAGACCATGATTCTACATGTTGAACACACCATTCTACACCATGATTCTATATGTTGAACACACCATTCTAGACCATGATTCTATATGTTGAAACACACCATTCTAGACCATGATTCTATATGTTGAACACAGCATTCTAGACCATGATTCTATATGTTGAACACACCATTCTAGATCATGATTCTACATGTTGAACACACCATGATTCTACATGTTGAACACACCATTCTACACCATGATTCTATATGTTGAACACACCATTCTACACCATGATTCTACATGTTGAACACACCATTCTACACCATGATTCTACATGTTGAACACACCATTCTACACCATGATTCTATATGTTGAAACACACCATTCTAGACCATGATTCTACATGTTGAAACACACCATTCTACACCATGATTCTACATGTTGAACACACCATTCTAGACCATGATTCTACATGTTGAACACACCATTCTAGACCATGATTCTACATGTTGAACACACCATTCTAGACCGTGATTCTACATGTTGAACACACCATTCTAGACTGTGATTCTACATGTTGAACACACCATTATACACCGTGATTCTACATGTTGAACACACCATTATACACCGTGATTCTACATGTTGAACACACCATGATTCTACATGTTGAACACACCATTCTAGACCATGATTCTACATGTTGAACACACCATTCTACACCATGATTCTACATGTTGAACACACCATTCTACACCATGATTCTATATGTTGAAACACACCATTCTAGACCATGATTCTACATGTTGAAACACACCATTCTACACCATGATTCTACATGTTGAACACACCATTCTACACCATGATTCTACATGTTGAACACACCATTCTAGACCATGATTCTACATGTTGAACACACCATTCTAGACCATGATTCTACATGTTGAACACACCATTCTAGACTGTGATTCTACATGTTGAACACACCATTCTAGACCATGATTCTACATGTTGAACACACCATTCTAGACTGTGATTCTACATGTTGAACACACCATTATACACCGTGATTCTACATGTTGAACACACCATTCTACACCATGATTCTACATGTTGAACACACCATTCTAGACCATGATTCTACATGTTGAACACACCATTCTACACCATGATTCTACATGTTGAACACACCATTCTAGACCATGATTCTACATGTTGAACACACCATTCTAGACCATGATTCTACATGTTGAACACACCATTCTAGACCATGATTCTACATGTTGAACACACCATTCTAGACCATGATTCTACATGTTGAACACACCATTCTAGACTGTGATTCTACATGTTGAACACACCATTATACACCGTGATTCTACATGTTGAACACACCATGATTCTACATGTTGAACACACCATTCTAGACCATGATTCTACATGTTGAACACACCATTCTACACCATGATTCTACATGTTGAACACACCATTCTACACCATGATTCTATATGTTGAAACACACCATTCTAGACCATGATTCTACATGTTGAACACACCATTCTACACCATGATTCTTCATGTTGAACACACCATTCTAGACCGTGATTCTACAAGTTGAAACACACCATTCTACACCATGATTCTACATGTTGAACACACCATTCTACACCATGATTCTACATGTTGAACACACCATTCTAGACCATGATTCTACATGTTGAACACACCATTCTAGACCATGATTCTACATGTTGAACACACCATTCTAGACTGTGATTCTACATGTTGAACACACCATTATACACCGTGATTCTACATGTTGAACACACCATTATACACCGTGATTCTACATGTTGAACACACCATTCTACACCATGATTCTATATGTTGAAACACACCATTCTAGACCATGATTCTACATGTTGAAACACACCATTCTACACCATGATTCTACATGTTGAACACACCATTCTAGACCATGATTCTACATGTTGAAACACACCATTCTACACCATGATTCTACATGTTGAACACACCATTCTACACCATGATTCTTCATGTTGAACACACCATTCTACACCATGATTCTACATGTTGAACACACCATTCTACACCATGATTCTTCATGTTGAACACACCATTCTACACCATGATTCTATATGTTGAACACACCATTCTACGCCATGATTCTACATGTTGAACACACCATTCTACACCATGATTCTTCATGTTGAACACACCATTCTACACCATGATTCTATATGTTGAACACACCATTCTAGACCATGATTCTTCACGTTGATCACACCATTCTACACCATGATTCTATATGTTGAACACACCATTCTACACCATGATTCTACACGTTGAACACACCATTCTAGACCATGATTCTACATGTTGAACACACCATTCTAGACCATGATTCTACATGTTGAACACACCATTCTAGACCATGATTCTACATGTTGAACACACCATTCTACACCGTGATTCTACACGTTGAACACACCATTCTAGACCATGATTCTACATGTTGAACACACCATTCTAGACCATGATTCTACATGTTGAACACACCATTCTACACCGTGATTCTACACGTTGAACACACCATTCTAGACCGTGATTCTACATGTTGAACACACCATTCTAGACCATGATTCTATATGTTG
Source organism: Oncorhynchus nerka (assembly GCF_034236695.1). Lineage (NCBI taxonomy): Eukaryota > Metazoa > Chordata > Actinopteri > Salmoniformes > Salmonidae > Oncorhynchus > Oncorhynchus nerka. Next base: position 3,119,249 of record NC_088408.1, on the reverse strand, counting down.
AAACACACCATTCTAGACCATGATTCTATATGTTGAACACACCATTCTAGATCATGATTCTATATGTTGAAACACACCATTCTAGACCATGATTCTACATGTTGAAACACACCATTCTACACCATGATTCTACATGTTGAACACACCATTCTACACCATGATTCTACATGTTGAACACACCATTCTACACCATGATTCTACATGTTGAACACACCATTCTACACCATGATTCTATATGTTGAACACACCATTCTACACCATGATTCTATATGTTGAACACACCATTCTAGACCATGATTCTACATGTTGAACACACCATGATTCTACATGTTGAACACACCATTCTACACCATGATTCTACATGGTGAACACACCATGATTCTACATGTTGAACACACCATTCTACACCATGATTCTACATGGTGAACACACGATGATTCTACATGTTGAACACACCATTCTACACCATGATTCTACATGTTGAACACACCATTCTACACCATGATTCTACATGTTGAACACACCATTCTAGACCATGATTCTTCATGTTGAACACACCATTCTACACCATGATTCTACAAGTTGAACACACCATTCTACACCATGATTCTACATGTTGAACACACCATTCTAGACTGTGATTCTACAAGTTGAACACACCATTCTAGACCATGATTCTACACGTTGAACACACCATTCTACACCATGATTCTACATGTTGAACACACCATTCTACACCATGATTCTACATGTTGAACACACCATTCTACACCATGATTCTACATGTTGAACACACCATTCTAGACCATGATTCTTCATGTTGAACACACCATTCTACCACACCATTGCCACCTTTCATTAACCCCCAGCAGGTGATTGTGCAGGCTTTCTTCAGCACGATGACTGTGTGTTTGGTGTTCAGTTTCTGACTTCACACCTTTCCCTCGCTGTAGAGGATGGGACTGATTGGATAGACAGGAGGGATCTGATTTTACCAGACTGGTGTGATTTCCTGTCTAACACCTGTGGAGAGTGAAGTTCATTAGCAGAATACACACAGTCTATATGCGCGCACACACATTCTCGTACAACTAACCTTGTTGGGGGGGACACAATTCAAAATCCTGTTTTCCTTTTTTCCGAATCTTAATACGAAAATCTAACCCCTGCTCCTAACCGTAGCACCTGAACCTAATTCCAATCTTAACTTTAATTCTAACCTTAACCCTTAACCCTTTAGAAATAGCGTTTGACCTTGTGGGGACCAAGAAGTTGGGACAATTTTGTGTGTCTTTATTGCTGGTCCCCACAAGTATAGTTTAAAACACACATTAATTAACCTGAAGCTCTTCAGTTTCTCACAGCAGGGGGGCGTCAACTGTTAGGAGTTCAGCTTCTCTATTTCTACCTTCCCTCTTCCTCTCTTTCTCCCTCTCTCTCTCTCTCATCCTCTCTCTCTCGCCCTCTTCCTCTCTATCTCCGTCTCTCTCGCCCTCTTCCTCTCTTTCTCCATCTCCCTCTCTCCCTCGCTCTCTTTTTCTTCCCAAAGCACCTCATATTTTTTTTGTAAGCTTTCATCTCTATTTCTCTGTCTCTCTCTCTCTCTCTCTCTCTCTCTCTCTCTCTCTCTCGGTCTCTCTCTCGGTCTCTCTCTCTCTCTCGGTCTCTCTCTCGGTCTCTCTCTCTCGGTCTCTCTCTCTCGGTCTCTCTCTCGGTCTCTCTCTCTCTCTCGGTCTCTCTCTCTCGGTCTCTCTCGGTCTCTCTCTCTCTCTCTCGCTCTGTCTTTCTGTCTCTCTCTGTCTCTCTCTTTCTGTCTCTCTGTCTTTCTCTGTCTTTCTCTCTCTCTCTCTGTCTCTCTCTCTTTCTGTCTCTGTCTGTCTTTCTCTCTGTCTCTCGCTCTGTCTTTCTGTCTCTGTCTGTCTTTCTCTCTGTCTTTCTGTCTCTCTCTGTCTCTCTCGCTCGCTCTTTCTCTCGCTCTTTCTCTCGCTCTCTCTCTTTCTCTCGCTCTCTCTTTCCATCTTTCCTGGACTTTTTCCCTTAGTTTCACCCCTCTGTCTCTTCTTTGTCTCTCTCTGTCTCTCTCTCTCTCTCTCTCTCTCTGTGTCTCTCTCTCTCTCTGCCTTCCAGAAGCATTCAGCTTTATTGGTATGATAATTCTAACATTACTACTACTACTACTACATCACCACACAGTGTCACCATGGCAACCGCTCTCCATCTCTCTCTCGCCTGATGTTCACGACGAGGGCAGGAGTCCTAGAGAGAGACAGTACGATACAATACGTGGGCGGACACACTTAGTGGCTTGATGGAGAAAGAGTGAGAGACATTCTCAGCATTCTAAATTCCACTTGCTGTTCTGCCAGACCTCCTCTTCTCCCTCATCAAACAGGCAGGCACACACACACACACACACACACGTCTCCCTCATCAAATGTTGAACAACGCTGATCAAACCATATTGTTTTACTCCTTCAGTTGCCATGGTTTCTGATGACCCCCCCCCCCCCACCCTCCTCCCCTCCAAAGCTCAGCACCTGTTGTTTTTCATTTTGGAATTTTCTATTTTATCGGACAGTAATTATGTTGCATTGTTAATCTTCTAGATGTTCCTGGTAGATCACCAAACATGTCTGTAGAACAGCCAATGATAAAGGAGTTCCTGGTAGATTGATTCAGAAGCCCTGCGTTCCTGGTAGATTGATTCAGAAGCCCTGCGTTCCTGGTAGATTGATACAGAAGCCCTGCGTTCCTGGTAGATTGATTCAGAAGCCCTGCGTTCCTGGTAGATTGATTCAGAAGCCCTGCGTTCCTGGTAGATTGATTCAGAAGCCCTGCGTTCCTGGTAGATTGATTCAGAAGCCCTGCGTTCCTGGTAGATTGATTCAGAAGCCCTGCCTTCCTGGTAGATTGATTCAGAAGCCCTGCGTTCCTGGTAGATTGATTCAGAAGCCCTGCGTTCCTGGTAGATTGATTCAGAAGCCCTGCGTTCCTGGTAGATTGATTCAGAAGCCCTGCGTTCCTGGTAGATTGATTCAGAAGCCCTGCGTTCCTGGTAGATTGATTCAGAAGCCCTGCGTTCCTGGTAGATTGATTCAGAAGCCCTGCGTTCCTGGTAGATTGATACAGAAGCCCTGCGTTCCTGGTAGATTGATTCAGAAGCCCCGCGTTCCTGGTAGATTGATTCAGAAGCCCCGCGTTCCTGGTAGATTGATTCAGAAGCTCTGCGTTCCTGGTAGATTGATACAGAAGCCCCGCGTTCCTGGTAGATTGATTCAGAAGCCCTGCGTTCCTGGTAGATTGATTCAGAAGCCCTGCGTTCCTGGTAGATTGATACAGAATCCCTGCGTTCCTGGTAGATTGATTCAGAAGCCCTGCGTTCCTGGTAGATTGATTCAGAAGCCCTGCGTTCCTGGTAGATTGATTCAGAAGCCCTGCGTTCCTGGTAGATTGATTCAGAAGCCCTGCGTTCCTGGTAGTGTTCCCATTTGGAACCCTTTTGTCTGAAGGGACTCCGTTGGACCAGGAGAGCTGTGGCTAGAAGCCCCTTTCTCTGGCAATGTGATCCAGAGGTTCAGGCTCCGTATGGCGATGGAGGGTTTGACACAATTGCGGAGACTCTGGAGGCTTGCGGAGGCCAAATCGAGCTCCGTAACCGTGTCGTCATGCGTCTCCCAAATGTTGTAACAATGCAGAGGGCTCTGACTTCTGTGGAGGCCTCGTTGTAGTTAATGCTGTAGAAGTCGGATATGACCGTGCAGAGTTTTTAAATCAAGTGCGGAGTCTACTGGTGCTGGCCAATCAGATAGCTCACTGTACCTAGAACAGCTTCCAAGACACCACAGCCAAGTTTGATACTAGCCTACGTGAGATGTGATAACGTTTACAACTATGACCAGAGAGAAACTGTCAAAGAATACAACAAAGAGCTGATGACTCCATGTTTAAGTGTTTTTACTCGGCACTGTCAACACTGGTCTTTACTCTGCACTGTCAACACTGGTCTGCACTGTCAACACTGGGTTTTACTCTGCACTGTCAACACTGGGTTTTACTCTGCACTGTCAACACTGGGGTTTTACTCTGCACTGTCAACACTGGTCTTTACTCTGCACTGTCAACACTGGGTTTTACTCTGCACTGTCAACACTGGGGTTTTACTCTGCACTGTCAACACTGGGTTTTACTCTGCACTGTCAACACTGGTCTGCACTGTCAACACTGGGTTTTACTCTGCACTGTCAACACTGGTCTTTACTCTGCACTGTCAACACTGGTCTGCACTGTCAACACTGGGTTTTACTCTGCACTGTCAACACTGGGGTTTTACTCTGCACTGTCAACACTGGTCTTTACTCTGCACTGTCAACACTGGTCTGCACTGTCAACACTGGGTTTTACTCTGCACTGTCAACACTGGTCTTTACTCTGCACTGTCAACACTGGGGTTTTACTCTGCACTGTCAACACTGGGTTTTACTATGCACTGTCAACACTGGGGTTTTACTCTGCACTGTCAACACTGGGGTTTTACTCTGCACTGTCAACACTGGGTTTTACTCTTTACTCTCAACACTGGGGTTTTACTCTGCACTGTCAACACTGGGGTTTTACTCTGCACTGTCAACACTGGGTTTTACTCTTTACTCTCAACACTGGGGTTTTACTCTGCACTGTCAACACTGGGGTTTTACTCTTCACTGTCAACACTGGGTTTTACTCTGCACTGTCAACACTGGTCTGCACTGTCAACACTGGGGTTTTACTCTGCACTGTCAACACTGGTCTGCACTGTCAACACTGGGTTTTACTCTGCACTGTCAACACTGGGTTTTACTCCGCACTGTCAACACTGGGGTTTTACTCTCTACTGTCAACACTGGTCTGCACTGTCAACACTGGGGTTTTACTCTGCACTGTCAACACTGGTCTTCACTGTCAACACTGGGGTTTTACTCTGCACTGTCAACACTGGGTTTTACTCTGCACTGTCAACACTGGGTCTTTACTCTCTACTGTCAACACTGGGTTTTTACTCTCTACTGTCAACACTGGGTTTTTACTCTCTACTGTCAACACTGGGTCTTTACTCTCTACTGTCAACACTGGGTTTTACTCTGCACTGTCAACACTGGGTTTTTACTCTGCACTGTCAACACTGGTCTTTTACTCTGCACTGTCAACACTGGGGTTTTACTCTGCACTGTCAACACTGGGGTTTTACTCTGCACTGTCAACACTGGTCTGCACTGTCAACACTGGGGTTTTACTCTGCACTGTCAACACTGGGGTTTTACTCTGCACTGTCAACACTGGGTTTTTACTCTGCACTGTCAACACTGGGTTTTTACTCTGGACTGTCAACACTGGGGTTTTACTCTGCACTGTCAACACTGGGTTTTTACTCTGCACTGTCAACACTGGTTTTTACTCTGCACTGTCAACACTGGGGTTTTACTCTGCACTGTCAACACTGGGTTTTTACTCTGCACTGTCAACACTGGTTTTTACTCTGCACTGTCAACACTGGGTTTTACTCTGCACTGTCAACACTGGGTTTTACTCTGCACTGTCAACACTGGTCTGCACTGTCAACACTGGGGTTTACTCTGCACTGTCAACACTGGTCTGCACTGTCAACACTGGGGTTTACTCTGCACTGTCAACACTGGGGTTTACTCTGCACTGTCAACACTGGTTTTTACTCTGCACTGTCAACACTGGTCTGCACTGTCAACACTGGTCTGCACTGTCAACACTGGTCTGCACTGTCAACACTGGGGTTTACTCTGCACTGTCAACACTGGGGTTTACTCTGCACTGTCAACACTGGGGTTTTACCCTGCACTGTCAACACTGGGGTTTTACCCTGCACTGTCAACACTGGGTTTTTACTTTTTTATTCAACACTTTTACAAAACATAAAAACTCTTCTTCCTACTTCCTCTCTGAATGAGTAGCGTCTCGATAGGTCCGCAACTTTTATTGTTGTTAGCAGCTCGTCGTGTTTATTTTAACATCGAGGAATATTTCCCTTCCTCTGGTCATATGAACAACAGGAATCTGGACAATGAGGCAGAAGTGATACGATGAGACTGGAGTTTGGACGGTGTTGCCTCCCTAGTTAGTCTCACCGGAGGAAAAGAGAGAGATTGTACCGTGAGGGTCACACCCTCTGTGGTGCTCTCCCTCCCTCTGCTGAGTCACACCCTCTGTGGTGCTCTCCCTCCCTCTGCTGAGTCACACCCTCTGTGGTGCTCTCCCTCCCTCTGCTGAGTCACACCCTCTGTGGTGCTCTCCCTTCCTCTGCTGAGTCACACCCTCTGTGGTGCTCTCCCTCCCTCTGCTGAGTCACACCCTCTGTGGTGCTCTCCCTCCCTCTGCTGAGTCACACCCTCTGTGGTGCTCTCCCTCCCTCTGCGGAGTCACACCCTCTGTGGTGCTCTCCCTCCCTCTGCTCTCTGCGGAGTCACACCCTCTGTGGTGCTCTCCCTCCCTCTGCGGAGTCACACCCTCTGTGGTGCTCTCCCTCCCTCTGCTGAGTCACACCCTCTGTGGTGCTCTCCCTCCCTCTGCTGAGTCACACCCTCTGTGGTGCTCTCCCTCCCTCTGCTGAGTCACACCCTCTGTGGTGCTCTCCCTCCCTCTGCTGGAGTCACACCCTCTGTGGTGCTCTCCCTCCCTCTGCTGAGTCACACCCTCTGTGGTGCTCTCCCTCTGCCACACCCTCTGTGAGTCACTGAGTCCCTCTGTGGTGCTCTCCCTCCCTCTGCTGAGTCACACCCTCTGTGGTGCTCTCCCTCCCTCTGCTGAGTCACACCCTCTGTGGTGCTCTCCCTCCCTCTGCGGAGTCACACCCTCTGTGGTGCTCTCCCTCCCTCTGCTGAGTCACACCCTCTGTGGTGCTCTCCCTCCCTCTGCTGAGACTGACCATCAAATGCAGGTACCATTACTCCGGTGAAATAAAAAAAAAAGCCGATTTATTTTAATTTATGCTCAGCTGTCATACAAAAAACGGATCTATTTTGTTATCAAAGCTTGAGTGTTGAAATATAACATGTTCTGAGAATAATGATATTGGCAGACCAGGCATATAGCCCATATGAGGTAATGATGCATTAGGTCGACTGCACAAACCTCATTCCTACACAACTGTTTATAATAATATTACATAGGGTGAAATGTTTTATCGTGTTAAAAAAATAAAAAAAAATATGAGCGGTAGTTCTCGGCTTGCTTTTTGACTCCGAAAGTAATCTTGACTCAAGGTTTGGTGACCACTGATCTACAGGGCTTGATCTACAGGGCATGTCCTCTACAGGGCATGTACACTACAGGGCTTGTACTCTACAGGGCATGTACACTACAGGGCTTGATCTACAGGGCATGTACTCTACAGGGCATGTACTCTACAGGGCATGTACTCTACAGGGCATGTCCTCTACAGGGCATGTACACTACAGGGCATGTACTCTACAGGGCTTGTACTCTACAGGGCTTGATCTACAGGGCATGTACTCTACAGGGCATGTCCTCTACAGGGCATGTACACTACAGGGCATGTACACTACAGGGCATGTACACTACAGGGCTTGTACTCTACAGGGCATGTACTCTACAGGGCATGTACACTACAGGGCATGTACACTACAGGGCTTGTACTCTACAGGGCATGTACACTACAGGGCTTGATCTACAGGGCATGTACTCTACAGGGCATGTACACTACAGGGTTTGTACTCTACAGGGCATGTACACTACAGGGCTTGATCTACAGGGCATGTCCTCTACAGGGCTTGTACTCTACAGGGCATGTACTCTACAGGGCTTGTACTCTACAGGGCATGTACTCTACAGGGCTTGTACTCTACAGGGCATGTCCTCTACAGGGCATGTCCTCTACAGGGCATGTCCTCTACAGGGCATGAACTACAGGGCATGAACTCTACAGGGCATGTCCTCTACAGGGCATGTCCTCTACAGGGCATGTACACTACAGGGCTTGATCTACAGGGCATGTACACTACAGGGCTTGATCTACAGGGCATGTACTCTACAGGGCTTGTCCTCTACAGGGCATGTCCTCTACAGGGCTTGATCTACAGGGCTTGTCCTCTACAGGGCATGTCCTCTACAGGGCTTGATCTACAGGGCATGTCCTCTACAGGGCTTGATCTACAGGGCATGTACACTACAGGGCTTGATCTACAGGGCATGTCCTCTACAGGGCATGTACTCTACAGGGCATGTCCTCTACAGGGCATGTACTCTACAGGGCTTGATCTACAGGGCATGTCCTCTACAGGGCTTGATCTACAGGGCATGTACTCTACAGGGCCTGATCTACAGGGCATGTACTCTACAGGGCATGTACTCTACAGGGCTTGATCTACAGGGCATGTCCTCTACAGGGCTTGATCTACAGGGCATGTCCTCTACAGGGCTTGATCTACAGGGCTTGATCTACAGGGCTTGAATAGACACATATGCCCACACACACACTGTTAGCGATTCCACAAACCCTCTCTCTATAGATTTGTCCTGTGTAGAATGGTTTGTGGTCATACAAACATCCTAACAACTATTTTTTCTTCTCCTTTTCCAACCCCAAAAGAACCATTGAACATCTAATAGTCAAATCATATAGTCACAAGCAGCAGCTTCTGGTTCTGGTTCTGCTCTTTCTGGTGTAAAACGGAGGGCCACAACAACACTTCAACCCCAAGCAGCTGGGCCACAACAACACGTCAATCCCAAGCAGCTGGTTCTGGTTCTGCTCTTTCTGGTGTAAAACGGAGGGCCACAACAACACTTCAACCCCAAGCAGCTGGGCCACAACAACACTTCAACCCCAAGCAGCTGGTTCTGCTCTTTCTGGTGGAAAACAGAGGGCCACAACAACACTTCAACCCCAAGCAGCTGGTTCTGCTCTTTCTGGTGGAAAACGGAGGGCCACAACAACACGTCAACCCCAAGCAGCTGGTTCTGCTCTTTCTGGTGGAAAACAGAGGGCCACAACAACACGTCAATCCCAAGCAGCTGGTTCTGGTTCTGGTTCTGCTCTTTCTGGTGGAAAACGGAGGGCCACAACAACACGTCAACCCCAAGCAGCTGGGCCACAAAAACACGTCAACCCCAAGCAGCTGGGCCACAACAACACTTCAACCCCAAGCAGCTGGGCCACAACAACACTTCAACCCCAAGCAGCTGGGCCACAACAACACTTCAACCCCAAGCAGCTGGGCCACAACAACACGTCAACCCCAAGCAGCTGGGCCACAACAACATGTCAACCCCAAGCAGCTGGGCCACAACAACATGTCAACCCCAAGCAGCTGGTTCTGGTTCTGCTCTTTCTGGTGTAAAACAGAGGGCCACAACAACACTTCAACCCCAAGCAGCTGGGCCACAACAACATGTCAACCCCAAGCAGCTGGTTCTGGTTCTGCTCTTTCTGGTGTAAAACAGAGGGCCACAACAACACGTCAACCCCAAGCAGCTGGGCCACAACAACACGTCAACCCTAAGCAGCTGGGCCACAACAACACTTCAACCCCAAGCAGCTGGTTCTGCTCTTTCTGGTGTAAAACGGAAGGGTACAACATAACAACCCTGTTGCCCATAGATAGACAGGCTTCAATGTAATGGTTTTAGCAATAAAATAAATCAAAGCTTCCATTCAATTGCCACTCCCTGTTGCACACAACACGCTTCCATGCGCTCTGCTACGAGGGGATTTACTGTATGGTTGATTTAAGAAGAAATTGTCAACCCTGGTACGGTCCAAGATAAAAGTAAGAAATAAAGTAAGAATAAAAAGTAGGTTTGAATGACACTGATGGGAAATGTCAGTCTACCACTCAGTCTCTGTGTTTAAACCTCTAGATTCAGTCTACCACTCAGTCTCTGTGTTTAAACCTCTAGATTCAGTCTACCACTCAGTCTGTGTTAAACCTCTAGATTCAGTCTACCACTCAGTCTCTGTGTTTAAACCTCTAGATTCAGTCTACCACCCAGCCTCTGTGTTTAAACCTCTAGATTCAGTCTACCACTCAGTCTCTGTGTTTAAACCTCTAGATTCAGTCTACCACTCAGCCTCTGTGTTTAAACCTCTAGATTCAGTCTACCACTCAGCCTCTGTGTTAAAACCCTCTAGATTCAGTCTACCACTCAGTCACCACTCACTCAGTCTCTGTGTTTAAACCTCTAGATTCAGTCTACCACTCAGTCTCTGTGTTTAAACCTCTAGATTCAGTCTACCACTCAGCCTCTGTGTTTAAACCTCTAGATTCAGTCTACCACTCAGTCTCTGTGTTAAACCTCTAGATTCAGTCTACCACTCAGCCTCTGTGTTTAAACCTCTAGATTCAGTCTACCACTCAGTCTCTGTGTTTAAACCTCTAGATTCAGTCTACCACTCAGTCTCTGTGTTTAAACCTCTAGATTCAGTCTACCACTCAGCCTCTGTGTTTAAACCTCTAGATTCAGTCTACCACTCAGCCTCTCTGTTAAACCCTCTAGATTCAGTCTACCACCCAGCCTCTGTGTTAAACCTCTAGATTCAGTCTACCACTCAGCCTCTGTGTTTAAACCTCTAGATTCAGTCTACCACTCAGTCTCTGTGTTTAAACCCTCTAGATTCAGTCTACCACTCAGTCACCACTCACTCAGTCTCTGTGTTTAAACCTCTAGATTCAGTCTACCACTCAGTCTCTGTGTTTAAACCTCTAGATTCAGTCTACCACTCAGCCTCTGTGTTTAAACCTCTAGATTCAGTCTACCACTCAGCCTCTGTGTTTAAACCTCTAGATTCAGTCTACCACTCAGTCTCTGTGTTAAACCTCTAGATTCAGTCTACCACTCAGCCTCTGTGTTTAAACCTCTAGATTCAGTCTACCACTCAGTCTCTGTGTTTAAACCTCTAGATTCAGTCTACCACTCAGCCTCTGTGTTTAAACCTCTAGATTCAGTCTACCACTCAGCCTCTGTGTTTAAACCTCTAGATTCAGTCTACCACTCAGTCTCTGTAGTTAAACCTCTAGATTCAGTCCACCACTCAGCCTCGGTGTTTAAACCTCTAGATTCAGTCTACCACTCAGCCTCGGTGTTTAAACCCTCTAGATTCAGTCTACCACTCAGTCTCTGTGTTTAAACCTCTAGATTCAGTCCACCACTCAGCCTCGGTGTTTAAACCTCTAGATTCAGTCCACCACTCAGCCTCGGTGTTTAAACCCTCTAGATTCAGTCTACCACTCAGTCACCACTCACTCAGTCTCTGTGTTTAAACCTCTAGATTCAGTCTACCACTCAGTCTCTGTGTTTAAACCTCTAGATTCAGTCTACCACTCAGCCTCTGTGTTTAAACCTCTAGATTCAGTCTACCACTCAGCCTCTGTGTTTAAACCTCTAGATTCAGTCTACCACTCAGTCTCTGTGTTAAACCTCTAGATTCAGTCTACCACTCAGCCTCTGTGTTTAAACCTCTAGATTCAGTCTACCACTCAGCCTCTGTGTTTAAACCTCTAGATTCAGTCTACCACTCAGTCTCTGTGTTAAACCTCTAGATTCAGTCTACCACTCAGCCTCTGTGTTTAAACCTCTAGATTCAGTCTACCACTCAGTCTCTGTGTTTAAACCTCTAGATTCAGTCTACCACTCAGTCTCTGTGTTTAAACCTCTAGATTCAGTCTACCACTCAGCCTCTCTGTTAAACCCTCTAGATTCAGTCTACCACCCAGCCTCTGTGTTTAAACCTCTAGATTCAGTCTACCACTCAGTCTCTGTGTTTAAACCTCTAGATTCAGTCTACCACTCAGCCTCTGTGTTTAAACCTCTAGATTCAGTCTACCACTCAGTCACCACTCACTCAGTCTCTGTGTTTAAACCTCTAGATTCAGTCTACCACTCAGTCTCTGTGTTTAAACCTCTAGATTCAGTCTACCACTCAGCCTCTGTGTTTAAACCTCTAGATTCAGTCTACCACTCAGTCTCTGTGTTAAACCTCTAGATTCAGTCTACCACTCAGCCTCTGTGTTTAAACCTCTAGATTCAGTCTACCACTCAGTCTCTGTGTTTAAACCTCTAGATTCAGTCTACCACTCAGTCTCTGTGTTTAAACCTCTAGATTCAGTCTACCACTCAGCCTCTGTGTTTAAACCTCTAGATTCAGTCTACCACTCAGCCTCTCTGTTAAACCCTCTAGATTCAGTCTACCACCCAGCCTCTGTGTTAAACCTCTAGATTCAGTCTACCACTCAGCCTCTGTGTTTAAACCTCTAGATTCAGTCTACCACTCAGTCTCTGTGTTTAAACCCTCTAGATTCAGTCTACCACTCAGTCACCACTCACTCAGTCTCTGTGTTTAAACCTCTAGATTCAGTCTACCACTCAGTCTCTGTGTTTAAACCTCTAGATTCAGTCTACCACTCAGCCTCTGTGTTTAAACCTCTAGATTCAGTCTACCACTCAGCCTCTGTGTTTAAACCTCTAGATTCAGTCTACCACTCAGTCTCTGTGTTAAACCTCTAGATTCAGTCTACCACTCAGCCTCTGTGTTTAAACCTCTAGATTCAGTCTACCACTCAGTCTCTGTGTTTAAACCTCTAGATTCAGTCTACCACTCAGCCTCTGTGTTTAAACCTCTAGATTCAGTCTACCACTCAGCCTCTGTGTTTAAACCTCTAGATTCAGTCTACCACTCAGTCTCTGTAGTTAAACCTCTAGATTCAGTCCACCACTCAGCCTCGGTGTTTAAACCTCTAGATTCAGTCTACCACTCAGCCTCGGTGTTTAAACCCTCTAGATTCAGTCTACCACTCAGTCTCTGTGTTTAAACCTCTAGATTCAGTCTACCACTCAGCCTCTGTGTTTAAACCTCTAGATTCAGTCTACCACTCAGCCTCTGTGTTTAAACCTCTAGATTCAGTCTACCACTCAGTCTCTGTGTTAAACCTCTAGATTCAGTCTACCACTCAGCCTCTGTGTTTAAACCTCTAGATTCAGTCTACCACTCAGTCTCTGTGTTTAAACCTCTAGATTCAGTCTACCACTCAGCCTCTGTGTTTAAACCTCTAGATTCAGTCTACCACTCAGCCTCTGTGTTTAAACCTCTAGATTCAGTCTACCACTCAGTCTCTGTAGTTAAACCTCTAGATTCAGTCCACCACTCAGCCTCGGTGTTTAAACCTCTAGATTCAGTCTACCACTCAGCCTCGGTGTTTAAACCCTCTAGATTCAGTCTACCACTCAGTCTCTGTGTTTAAACCTCTAGATTCAGTCCACCACTCAGCCTCGGTGTTTAAACCTCTAGATTCAGTCCACCACTCAGCCTCGGTGTTTAAACCCTCTAGATTCAGTCTACCACTCAGTCACCACTCACTCAGTCTCTGTGTTTAAAACAGGTGTGTGCCTTTCCAAATCATGTCCAATCAATTGAATTGACCACAGGTGGACTCTAATCAAGTTGTAGAAACATCTCAAGGATGATCAATGGAAACAAGATGCAGCTGAGCTCAATTTCAAGTCTCAAAGCAAAGAGTCTGAATACTTATGTAAATAAGGTATTTCTATTTTTTATGTTTATACATAAAGCAAAAAAATCCTAAAAACATGTTTTTGCTTTGGCATTATGGGGTATTGTGATGCCATTATGAGGTATTGTGATGTCATTATGGGGTATTGTGATGTCATTATGGGGTATTGTGATGTCATTATGAGGTGTTGTGTGTAGATTGTTGAGGGAAAATGTTTTATTTAATCCGTTTTAGAATAAGGCTGTAACGTAACAACATTTTGAAAAAGTAAAGGGGTCTAATTACTGTAATTCTATTGGTTGGGAGTCTCTGGCTGTCAGAAGGGCCCAACATTGGCTATTATTCATATACAAAGCAGAAACTCCCATACTACCTCACATCACTTCTAAATTAGACTATAAGACTATATAAACTAAATTAGACTATAAGACTCTAAACTGGATGTTCCACTGGTCTCCTCTGAGTTGGGACTGGTTGGTTCTAGAGATTCCACGAGTCTCCTCTGAGTTAAGACTGGTTGGTTCTAGAGGTTCCACAGGTCTGAGTTAAGACTGGTTGGTTCTAGAGGTTCCACGGGTCTCCTCTGAGTTAGGACTGGTTGGTTCTAGAGGAGAGGTTCCACGGGTCTCTGAGTTAAGACTGGTTGGTTCTAGAGGTTCACAGGTCTGAGTTAAGACTGGTTGGTTCTAGAGGTTCACAGGTCTGAGTTAAGACTGGTTGGTTCTAGAGGTTCCACAGGTCTCCTCTGTGTTAAGACTGGTTAGTTCTAGAGGTTCCACAGGTCTCCTGAGTTAGGACTGGTTGGTTCTAGAGGTTCCACGGGTCTCCTCTGAGTTAAGACTGTTTGGTTCTAGAGGTTCCACGGGTCTCCTCTGAGTTAAGACTGGTTGGTTCTAGAGGTTCCACTGGTCTCCTCTGAGTTAATACTGGTTGGTTCTAGAGGTTCCACTGGTCTCCTCTGAGTTAAGACTGGTTGGTTCTAGGTTCTAGTTAGACTTCTAGAGGACAGGTCTGAGTTAAGACTGGTTGGTTCTAGAGGACTCTTCTGAGTTAATACTGGTTGGTTCTAGAGGTTCCACAGGTCTCTGAGTTAAGACTGGTTGGTTCTAGAGGTTCCACAGGTCTCTGAGTTAAGACTGGTTGGTTCTAGAGGTTCCACAGGTCTCTGAGTTAAGACTGGTTGGTTCTAGAGGTTCTACAGGTCTCCTCTGTGTTAAGACTGGTTAGTTCTAGAGGTTCCACGGGCCTCCTGAGTTAAGACTGGTTGGTTCTAGAGGTTCACAGGTCTGAGTTAAGACTGGTTGGTTCTAGAGGTTCCACAGGTCTCCTCTGTGTTAAGACTGGTTAGTTCTAGAGGTTCCACAGGTCTCCTGAGTTAGGACTGGTTGGTTCTAGAGGTTCCACGGGTCTCCTCTGAGTTAAGACTGGTTGGTTCTAGAGGTTCCACTGGTCTCCTCTGAGTTAAGACTGGTTGGTTCTAGAGGTTCACAGGTCTGAGTTAAGACTGGTTGGTTCTAGAGGACTGGTTGGTTCTAGAAGTTCCACCGGTCTCCTCTGAGTTAAGACTGGTTGGTTCTAGAGGTTCCACAGGTCTCCTCTGTGTTAAGACTGGTTAGTTCTAGAGGTTCCACAGGTCTCCTGAGTTAGGACTGGTTGGTTCTAGAGGTTCCACGGGTCTCCTCTGAGTTAAGACTGGTTGGTTCTAGAGGTTCCACGGGTCTCCTCTGAGTTAAGACTGGTTGGTTCTAGAGGTTCCACAGATCTCCTCTGTGTTAAGACTGGTTAGTTCTAGAGGTTCCACAGGTCTCCTGAGTTAGGACTGGTTGGTTCTAGAGGTTCAACGGGTCTTCTGAGTTAAGACTGGTTGGTTCCACAGGTCTCCTCTGTGTTAAGACTGGTTAGTTCTAGAGGTTCCACAGGTCTCCTGAGTTAAGACTGGTTGGTTCTAGAGGTTCCACAGGTCTCCTCTGTGTTAAGACTGGTTAGTTCTAGAGGTTCCACAGGTCTCCTGAGTTAGGACTGGTTGGTTCTAGAGGTTCCACGGGTCTCCTCTGAGTTAAGACTGGTTGGTTCTAGAGGTTCCACAGATCTCCTCTGTGTTAAGACTGGTTAGTTCTAGAGGTTCCACAGGTCTCCTGAGTTAGGACTGGTTGGTTCTAGAGGTTCAACGGGTCTTCTGAGTTAAGACTGGTTGGTTCCACAGGTCTCCTCTGTGTTAAGACTGGTTAGTTCTAGAGGTTCCACAGGTCTCCTGAGTTAAGACTGGTTGGTTCTAGAGGTTCCACGGGTCTTCTGAGTTAAGACTGGTTGGTTCTAGAGGTTCCACAGGTTTCTGAGTTAAGACTGTTTGGTTCTAGAGGTTCCACGGGTCTCCTCTGAGTTAAGACTGTTTGGTTCTAGAGGTTCCACGGGTCTCCTGAGTTAGGACTGGTTGGTTCTAGAGGTTCAACGGGTCTTCTGAGTTAAGACTGGTTGGTTCCACAGGTCTCCTCTGTGTTAAGACTGTTTGGTTCTAGAGGTTCCACGGGTCTGAGTTAAGACTGGTTGGTTCTAGAGGTTCCACGGGTCTCCTCTGTGTTAAGACTGGTTAGTTCTAGAGGTTCCACAGGTCTCCTGAGTTAAGACTGGTTGGTTCTAGAGGTTCCACGGGTCTTCTGAGTTAATACTGGTTGGTTCTAGTGGTTCCACAGGTCTCTGAGTTAAGCCTGGTTGGTTCTAGAGGTTCCACAGGTCTCCTCTGTGTTAAGACTGGTTAGTTCTAGAGGTTCCACAGGTCTCCTGAGTTAGGACTGGTTGGTTCTAGAGGTTCAACGGGTCTTCTGAGTTAAGACTGGTTGGTTCCACAGGTCTCCTCTGTGTTAAGACTGTTTGGTTCTAGAGGTTCCACGGGTCTGAGTTAAGACTGGTTGGTTCTAGAGGTTCCACGGGTCTCCTCTGAGTTAGGACTGGTTGGTTCTAGAGGAGAGGTTCCACGGGTCTCTGAGTTAAGACTGGTTGGTTCTAGAGGTTCACAGGTCTGAGTTAAGACTGGTTGGTTCTAGAGGTTCACAGGTCTGAGTTAAGACTGGTTGGTTCTAGAGGTTCCACAGGTCTCCTCTGTGTTAAGACTGGTTAGTTCTAGAGGTTCCACAGGTCTCCTGAGTTAGGACTGGTTGGTTCTAGAGGTTCCACGGGTCTCCTCTGAGTTAAGACTGTTTGGTTCTAGAGGTTCCACGGGTCTCCTCTGAGTTAAGACTGGTTGGTTCTAGAGGTTCCACTGGTCTCCTCTGAGTTAATACTGGTTGGTTCTAGAGGTTCCACTGGTCTCCTCTGAGTTAAGACTGGTTGGTTCTAGAGATTCACAGGTCTGAGTTAAGACTGGTTGGTTCTAGAGGACTGGTTGGTTCTAGAAGTTCCACGGGTCTCCTGAGTTAAGACTGGTTGGTTCTAGTGGTTCCACGGGTCTTCTGAGTTAATACTGGTTGGTTCTAGAGGTTCCACAGGTCTCTGAGTTAAGACTGGTTGGTTCTAGAGGTTCTACAGGTCTCCTCTGTGTTAAGACTGGTTAGTTCTAGAGGTTCCACGGGCCTCCTGAGTTAAGACTGGTTGGTTCTAGAGGTTCACAGGTCTGAGTTAAGACTGGTTGGTTCTAGAGGTTCCACAGGTCTCCTCTGTGTTAAGACTGGTTAGTTCTAGAGGTTCCACAGGTCTCCTGAGTTAGGACTGGTTGGTTCTAGAGGTTCCACGGGTCTCCTCTGAGTTAAGACTGGTTGGTTCTAGAGGTTCCACTGGTCTCCTCTGAGTTAAGACTGGTTGGTTCTAGAGGTTCACAGGTCTGAGTTAAGACTGGTTGGTTCTAGAGGACTGGTTGGTTCTAGAAGTTCCACCGGTCTCCTCTGAGTTAAGACTGGTTGGTTCTAGAGGTTCCACAGGTCTCCTCTGTGTTAAGACTGGTTAGTTCTAGAGGTTCCACAGGTCTCCTGAGTTAGGACTGGTTGGTTCTAGAGGTTCCACGGGTCTCCTCTGAGTTAAGACTGGTTGGTTCTAGAGGTTCCACGGGTCTCCTCTGAGTTAATACTGGTTGGTTCTAGAGGTTCCACTGGTCTCCTCTGAGTTAAGACTGGTTGGTTCTAGAGATTCACAGGTCTGAGTTAAGACTGGTTGGTTCTAGAGGACTGGTTGGTTCTAGAAGTTCCACGGGTCTCCTGAGTTAGGACTGGTTGGTTCTAGAGGTTCAACGGGTCTTCTGAGTTAAGACTGGTTGGTTCTAGAGGTTCCACAGGTCTCCTCTGTGTTAAGACTGGTTAGTTCTAGAGGTTCCACAGGTCTCCTGAGTTAGGACTGGTTGGTTCTAGAAGTTCCACGGGTCTCCTCTGAGTTAAGACTGGTTGGTTCTAGAGGTTCCACTGGTCTCCTCTGAGTTAAGACTGGTTGGTTCTAGAGGTTCCACGGGCCTCCTGAGTTAAGACTGGTTGGTTCTAGAGGTTCACAGGTCTCCTCTGAGTTAAGACTGTTTAGTTCTAGAGGTTCCACAGGTCTCCTGAGTTAGGACTGGTTGGTTCTAGAAGTTCCACGGGTCTCCTCTGAGTTAAGACTGTTTAGTTCTAGAGGTTCCACAGGTCTCCTGAGTTAGGACTGGTTGGTTCTAGAGGTTCCACGGGCCTCCTGAGTTAAGACTGGTTGGTTCTAGAGGTTCACAGGTCTGAGTTAAGACTGGTTGGTTCTAGAGGACTGGTTGGTTCTAGAAGTTTCACGGGTCTCCTCTGAGTTAAGACTGGTTAGTTCTAGAGGTTCCACAGGTCTCCTGAGTTAGGACTGGTTGGTTCTAGAGGTTCCACAGGTCTCCTCTGAGTTAAGACTGGTTGGTTCTAGAGGTTCCACAGGTCTCCTCTGAGTTAAGACCGGTTGGTTCTAGAGGTTCCACAGATCTCCTGAGTTAGGACTGGTTGGTTCTAGAGGTTCAACGGGTCTTCTGAGTTAAGACTGGTTGGTTCTAGAGGTTCCACAGGTCTCCTCTGTGTTAAGACTGGTTAGTTCTAGAGGTTCCACAGGTCTCCTGAGTTAAGACTGGTTGGTTCTAGAGGTTCCACGGGTCTTCTGAGTTAAGACTGGTTGGTTCTAGAGGTTCCACAGGTCTCTGAGTTAAGACTGGTTGGTTCTAGAGGTTCTACAGGTCTCCTCTGAGTTAAGACTGGTTGGTTCTAGAGGACTGGTTGGTTCTAGAAGTTCCACGGGTCTCCTGAGTTAAGACTGGTTGGTTCTAGAGGTTCCACTGGTCTCCTCTGAGTTAAGACTGGTTGGTTTTAGAGGTTCCACGGGTCTCCTCTGAGTTAAGACTGGTTGGTTCTAGAGGTTCACAGGTCTGAGTTAAGACTGGTTGGTTCTAGAGGACTGGTTGGTTCTAGAAGTTCCACGGGTCTCCTCTGAGTTAAGACTGGTTAGTTCTAGAGGTTCCACAGGTCTCCTGAGTTAGGACTGGTTGGTTCTAGAGGTTCCACGGGTCTCCTCTGCATTAAGACTGGTTGGTTCTAGAGGTTCCACAGATCTCCTCTGTGTTAAGACTGGTTAGTTCTAGAGGTTCCACAGGTCTCCTGAGTTAGGACTGGTTGGTTCTAGAGGTTCAACGGGTCTTCTGAGTTAAGACTGGTTGGTTCTAGAGGTTCCACAGGTCTCCTCTGTGTTAAGACTGGTTAGTTCTAGAGGTTCCACAGGTCTCCTGAGTTAGGACTGGTTGGTTCTAGAAGTTCCACGGGTCTCCTCTGAGTTAAGACTGGTTGGTTCTAGAGGTTCACAGGTCTGAGTTAAGACTGGTTGGTTCTAGAAGTTCCACGGGTCTCCTCTGAGTTAAGACTGGTTGGTTCTAGAGGTTCACAGGTCTGAGTTAAGACTGGTTGGTTCTAGAGGTTCCACTGGTCTCCTCTGAGTTAGGACTGGTTGGTTCTAGAGGAGAGGTTCCACGGGTCTCCTCTGAGTTAAGACTGGTTGGTTCTAGAGGTTCCACGGGTCTCCTCTGAGTTAAGACTGGTTGGTTCTAGAGGTTCACAGGTCTGAGTTAAGATTGGTTTGTTCTAGAGGTTCCACGAGTTTCCTCTGAGATGAGGAAGACTTATTTCAGTTCCTATGCCCCTCAGTCCTGGGATGACCTACAGGTCACTCTACAGCTAGATTATTTGGTCCCAAAAGGTGAATTAGGGGCTCTGATAATTAGGGGCTCTGACCAATGAGAACTGCACCTGTTTTAATTGATTGTTTATATTTGTTTTTACTGCCCTTTCGAATGCAATGTCATTTATTTTAAATGTGACACGTTTTCTGGTGAACATGCTTAAATGTGACACGTTTTCTGGTGAACATGCTTAAATGTGTTTCTCGAACTGTTGTTCTCAGAACACGATTTGAAACGAGACCCTGGTCTCAATGGGTTCACCTGTTTAAATAAAGGTTCATATTTTTCCCTGATCGTTATATTCTTCTAATTACCATCTTTATTGACCTCGTTTCATATCACAATATCAGACATGTCTTGTTAATGACCTAACATGCCTTTGAGTAGTGTTGATTAGAGTGTGTTTGTCTGTGGTTTTACAAGAAGTGACCAGAAGTCCATCCAAGGATACTAAAACAAGGAAAATTAGGTGGAATCATGTCCCCGGTTCCCAAAGAAAAAAATGCTATTTCAGTCTCAGGGTTTAGGATTGGGTTTAGGTTTAGGATTGGGTTTAGGTTTAGGATTGGGTTTAGGTTTAGGTTTGGGGTTAAGGTTGGGTTTAGGTTTAGGTTTGGGGTTAAGGTTGGGTTCAGGTTTAGGTTTAGGATTAGGTTTAGGTTTGGGTTTAGGATTGGGTTTAGGTTTAGGATTGGGTTTAGGATTGGGTTTAGGTTTAGGATTGGGTTTAGGTTTAGGATTGGGTTTAGGTTTAGGTTTGGGGTTAAGGTTGGGTTTAGGTTTAGGTTTAGGGTTAAGGTTTGGTTCAGGTTTAGGTTTAGGTTTAGGATTAGGTTTAGGATTGGGTTTGGGGTTAAGGTTTGGGGTTAAGGTTTGGGGTTAAGGTTGGGTTTAGGTTTAGGTTTAGGATTGGGTTTAGGTTTAGGATTGGGTTTAGGTTTAGGTTTGGGGTTAAGGTTTGGTTCAGGTTTAGGTTTAGGATTAGGTTTAGGTTTAGGATTGGGTTTAGGTTTAGGATTGGGTTTAGGTTTAGGTTTGGGGTTAAGGTTGGGTTTAGGTTTAGGATTGGGTTTAGGATTGGGTTTAGGTTTAGGTTTGGGGTTAAGGTTGGGTTTAGGTTTAGGTTTAGGGTTAAGGTTGGGTTTAGGTTTAGGTTTGGGGTTAAGGTTTGGTTCAGGTTTAGGTTTAGGTTTAGGATTAGGTTTAGGTTTGGGTTTAGGATTGGGTTTAGGTTTAGGATTGGGTTTAGGTTTAGGTTTAGGTTTGGGGTTAAGGTTGGGATTAGGTTTAGGTTTAGGTTTGGGGTTTAGGTTTAGGTTTAGGTTTGGGGTTTAGGTTTGGGGTTTAGGTTTGGGGTTTAGGTTGGGTTTGGGGTTTAGGTTTAGGTTTGGGGTTAAGGTTGGGTTAAGGTTGGGTTTAGGTTTGGGGTTTAGGTTTAGGTTTGGGGTTTAGGTTTAGGTTTGGGGTTTAGGTTTAGGTTTAGGTTTGGGGTTTAGGTTTGGGGTTAAGGTTGGGTTTAGGTTTGGGGTTTAGGTTTAGGTTTGGGGTTAAGGTTGGGTTTAGGTTTGGGGTTTAGGTTTGGGGTTTAGGTTTAGGTTTGGGGTTTAGGTTTAGGTTTAGGTTTGGGGTTTAGGTTTAGGTTTGGGGTTAAGGTTGGGTTTAGGTTTGGGGTTTAGGTTGTGTGTGAGAGATTTCTGGAGATTGTTCTCTCTCCCCCTCTGTGAATCTTTCTCCCTCCCCACCTAATCCTAATCCTAAACCTAATCCTCTCAATTCAATTTACATTTTTTAAGGTCTTTATTGTCTTGGGAAACATAGTGAAATAGATGATTAACAATACAAATTAACCGTGAACATTACACTCACAAAAGTTTCAAAAGAATAAAAACATTTCAAATGTCATATTACGTCTATATACAGTGTTGTAACGATGTACAAATAGTTAAAGTACAAAAGGGAATATAAATAAACATCAATATGGGTTGTATTTACAATGGTGTTTGTTCTTCACTGGTTGCCCTTTTCTCGTGGCAACAGGTCACACATCTTGCTGCTGTGATGGAACACTGTGGTATTTCACCCAGTAGATATGGGAGTTTATCAAAATTGGGTTTGTTTTCAAATTCTTTGTGGATCTGTGTAATCTGAGGGAAATTATGTGTCTCTAATATGGTCATACATTGGGCAGGAGGTTAGGAAGTGCAGCTCAGTTTCCACCTCATTTTCTCTCCCTCTTCACGGGTACAGGCAGTAATGACATATCATAATGTGGTCATCGTCATGGAGACATCGTCATGGAGACGTTGTCAGGGAGGAAGTCCTTTCTGCTACATATACTGAGCGTACCGTAAGACAGCACACCACAACACAACACACCACAGCACACCACACCACAACACAACACAACACACCACAACACACCACACCACAACACAACACAACACAACACAACACAACACAACACAACACAACACAACACACCACACCACACCACAACACACCACACCACACCACAACACAACACACCACACCACAACACACCACAACACAACACAACACAACACAACACACCACACCACAACACACCACAACACAACACAACACAACACACACACCACACCACAACACACCACACCACAACACACCACAACACACCACAACACAACACACCACAACACAACACAACACAACACACCACACCACACCACACACCACAACACACCACAACACACCACACCACACCACACCACAACACAACACACCACACCACAACACACACAACACACCACAACACACCACAACACACCACAACACACCACACCACACCACACAACACACACACCACACCACAACACAACACAACACAACACACCACACCACACCACACCACACCACACCACACACACACACCACAACACACCACAACACAACACAACACACCACACCACACCACACCACACCACACCACAACACACCACAACACACACACCACACCACACCACACCACACCACAACACAACACAACACAACACAACACAACACAACACACCACACCACACCACAACACAACACAACACACCACAACACAACACAACATAACATTACAACACAACACAACACAACACAACACAACACAACACAACACAACACAACACAACACAACATAACACAACATAACATAACATAACATAACACAACATAACACAACACAACATTAACACAACACAACACAACACAACACAACATTAACACAACACAACACAACACAACACAACACAACACAACACAACACAACACAACACAACACAACACAACACAACACAACACAACACAACACAACACAACAGCACAGCCTATTTTAGGGGTTAGAACACACCATTCTAGACCATGATTCTACAAGTTGAACACACCGTTCTAGGCCATATCTCTTTAACCAGATTATAATTGACTTCAACACAAACTTCCTCCTCTCCCTCTTGTTGAGGAAGCTACACACACACACCCACGTTGTTACATCTTCCTCCTCTCCCTCTTGTTGAGGAAGCTACACACACACACACACGACAGACACACACACACACACACCCACGTTGTTACATGTTCCTCCTCTCCCTCTTGTTGAGGAAGCTACACACACACACACGTTGTTACATGGCAAAGTAAAAGCCTGCTCCTACCTGAGTGTAAATACCCGTCAGCTCTGTGTGTCTGCGTGTGTGTGTGTGTCTGTCGTGTGTGTGTGTGTCTGTGTGTCTGTCGTGTGTGTGTGTGTCTGTCTGTGTGTCTGTCGTGTGTGTGTGTCTGTCTGTCTGTGTGTGTCTGTCTATGTGTGTGTGTCTGTCTTGGTCTGTTTGTCTGTCTGTCTCTCTGTGTGAGCGTGTGTGTGTGTCTGTCGTGTGTGTGTGTGTGTCTGTCGTGTGTGTGTGTGTGTTTCTGTCTTGGTCTGTTTGTCTGTCTGTCTCTCTGTGTGTGTGTGTCTGTCGTGTGTGTGTGTGTGTTTCTGTCTTGGTCTGTTTGTCTGTCTGTCTCTCTGTGTGTGTGTGTGTGTGTCTGTCGTGTGTGTGTGTGTCTGTGTGTCTGTCGTGTGTGTGTGTCTGTGTGTCTGTCGTGTGTGTGTCTGTCTGTGTGTCTGTCGTGTGTGTGTCTGTCTGTGTGTCTGTCGTGTGTGTGTGTGTCTGTCTGTGTGTCTGTCGTGTGTGTGTGTGTGTCTGTCTGTGTGTGTGTCTGTCTTGGTCTGTTTGTCTGTCTGTCTCTCTGTGTGAGCGTGTGTGTGTGTGTGTCTGTCGTGTGTGTGTGTGTGTCTGTCTATGTGTGTGTTTCTGTCTTGGTCTGTTTGTCTGTCTGTCTCTCTGTGTGAGCGTGTATGAGCGTGTGTGTCTGTCGTGTGTGTGTGTCTGTCTATGTGTGTGTTTCTGTCTTGGTCTGTTTGTCTGTCTGTCTCTCTGTGTGAGCGTGTGTGTGTGTGTGTCTCTCTGTGTGTGTGTGTGCGTGTCTGTCGTGTGTGTGTGTGTGTGTGTCTGTTTGTCTGTCTGTCTCTCTGTGTGAGCGTGTGTGTGTGTCTGTCTGTCTCTCTGTGTGAGCGTGTGTGTGTGTCTGTCTGTCTCTCTGTGTGTGTGTGTTTCTGTCTTGGTCTGTTTGTCTGTCTGTCTCTCTGTGTGAGCGTGTGTGTGTGTGTGTGTCTGTCTCTCTGTGTGAGCGTGTGTGTGTGTCTGTCTCTCTGTGTGAGCGTGTGTGTGTGTGTGTGTGTGTCTGTCTCTCTGTGTGAGCGTGTGTGTGTGTGTGTGTGTGTCTGTCTCTCTGTGTGAGCGTGTGTGTGTGTGTCTGTCTCTCTGTGTGAGCGTGTGTGTGTGTGTCTGTCTCTCTGTGTGTGTGTGTGTGTGTGTGTCTGTCTCTCTGTGTGTGTGTGTGTGTGTCTGTCTCTCTGTGTGTGTGTGTGTCTGTCTGTCTCTCTGTGTGTGTGTGTGTGTCTGTCTCTCTGTGTGTGTCTGTCTGTCTCTCTGTGTGAGCGTGTGTGTGTGTCTCTCTGTGTGAGCGTGTGTGTGTGTCTGTCTGTCTCTCTGTGTGAGCGTGTGTGTGTGTCTGTCTGTCTCTCTGTGTGTGTGTTCATTAGTAGTTTGTTTACCGCCTAATTCATATATACTGGTCCTAGTGACACCGCGACGCCCAAATGGTTCCTGTAATAGGTTGGGCCTCGGAGCCAATAGGTTGGGCCTCGGGGCCAACAGGTTGGGCCTCGGGGCCAACAGGTTGGGCCTCGGGGCCAACAGGTTGGGCCTCGGGGCCAACAGGTTGGGCCTCGGAGCCAACAGGTTGGGCCTCGGAGCCAACAGGTTGGGCCTCGGGGCCAACAGGTTGGGCCTCGGGGCCAACAGGTTGGGCCTCGGGGCCAACAGGTTGGGCCTCGGGGCCAACAGGTTGGGCCTCGGGGCCAACAGGTTGGGCCTCGGGGCCAACAGGTTGGGCCTCGGGGCCAATAGGTTGGGCCTCGGAGCCAATAGGTTGGGCCTCGGGGCCAACAGGTTGGGCCTCGGGGCCAACAGGTTGGGCCTCGGGGCCAACAGGTTGGGCCTCGGGGCCAACAGGTTGGGCCTCGGAGCCAACAGGTTGGGCCTCGGAGCCAACAGGTTGGGCCTCGGAGCCAACAGGTTGGGCCTCGGGGCCAACAGGTTGGGCCTCTGGGCCAACAGGTTGGGCCTCGGGGCCAACAGGTTGGGCCTCGGGGCCAACAGGTTGGGCCTCGGGGCCAACAGGTTGGGCCTCGGGGCCAACAGGTTGGGCCTCGGGGCCAATAGGTTGGGCCTCGGAGCCAATAGGTTGGGCCTCGGGGCCAACAGGTTGGGCCTCGGGGCCAATAGGTTGGGCCTCTGAGCCAACAGGTTGGGCCTCTGAGCCATTTTTACCAGTTTATTCTGTCATTCTGGGCCTGATTATAAAAGGGTCCAATGTTGACTCAGCAAACATCAGAAAACAGACCATTTTCATCTGGATCATTCATTATAATTCACAAACCTCTGTTGTTGTTGTTGTTGTTGTTGTCTGACGAGTGAGTGCTTCAGCCACATCCCTGTATATATAGGCTATACACGTTACTGTCATATTGATGCTAGTTCAACTCTCATGTCTGTATGTTTGTTGGTGGTGTTGTCTGAAAAGTGATTGGTACAAATGCATTCATCTTTCATTACCATAAATATGTGAGGACTTGGCTTAGAAGAGAGAGAGAGGGGGGGGTCTGTAGAGAGAGAGAGACAGAGAGAGAGTTGTTGTCTGTCCGTAACGAGAGAGAGAGTTGTCTGTCCGTAACGAGAGAGAGAGTTGTCTGTCCGTAACGAGAGAGAGAGAGAGTTGCTGTGTCTGTCTGTAACGAGAGAGAGAGAGTTGCTGTGTCTGTCCGTAACGAGAGAGAGTTGCTGTGTCTGTCCGTAACGAGAGAGAGAGAGAGAGTTGTTGTGTCTGTCTGTAACGAGAGAGAGAGAGTTGCTGTGTCTGTCCGTAACGAGAGAGAGTTGCTGTGTCTGTCTGTAACGAGAGAGTTGCTGTGTCTGTCTGTAACGAGAGAGAGAGAGTTGCTGTGTCTGTCCGTAATGAGAGTGTTGCTGTGTCTGTCTGTAACGAGAGAGAGAGAGTTGCTGTGTCTGTCCGTAACGAGAGAGAGAGAGTTGCTGTGTCTGTCCGTAACGAGAGAGAGAGAGAGTTGCTGTGTCTGTAACGAGAGAGAGAGAGAGTTGTTGTGTCTGTCCGTAACGAGAGAGAGAGAGTTGTTGTGTCTGTCTGTAACGAGAGAGAGAGAGAAAGAGTTGCTGTGTCTGTCTGTAACGAGAGAGCTGTTGTGTCTGTCCGTAACGAGAGAGAGAGAGAGAGTTGCTGTGTCTGTCTGTAACGAGAGAGTTGCTGTGTCTGTCTGTAACGAGAGAGTTGCTGTGTCTGTCTGTAACGAGAGAGTTGCTGTGTCTGTCTGTAACGAGAGAGAGAGAGTTGCTGTGTCTGTCCGTAACGAGAGAGAGAGAGTTGTTGTGTCTGTCCGTAATGAGAGTGTTGCTGTGTCTGTCTGTAACGAGAGAGAGAGAGTTGCTGTGTCTGTCCGTAACGAGAGAGAAAGAGTTGTTGTGTCTGTCTGTAACGAGAGAGAGAGAGTTGTTGTGTCTGTCCGTAACGAGAGAGAAAGAGTTGTTGTGTCTGTCTGTAATGAGAGAGAGAGAGTTGCTGTGTCTGTCCGTAATGAGAGTGTTGCTGTGTCTGTCCGTAACGAGAGAGAGAGAGTTGCTGTGTCTGTCCGTAACGAGAGAGAGAGAGTTGCTGTGTCTGTCTGTAATGAGAGAGAGAGAGTTGTTGTGTCTGTCCGTAACGAGAGAGAGAGAGTTGTTGTGTCTGTCTGTAACGAGAGAGAGAGAGTTGCTGTGTCTGTCCGTAACGAGAGAGAGTTGCTGTGTCTGTCTGTAACGAGAGAGTTGCTGTGTCTGTCTGTAACAAGAGAGAGAGTTACTGTGTCTGTCCGTAACGAGAGAGAGAGAGTTGCTGTGTCTGTCTGTAACGAGAGAGAGAGAGAGTTGTTGTGTCTGTCCGTAATGAGAGTGTTGCTGTGTCTGTCTGTAACGAGAGAGAGAGAGTTGCTGTGTCTGTCCGTAACGAGAGAGAGAGAGAGTTGTTGTGTCTGTCCGTAACGAGAGAGAGAGAGTTGCTGTGTCTGTCCATAACGAGAGAGAGAGTTGCTGTGTCTGTCCGTAACGAGAGAGAGAGAGAGTTGCTGTGTCTGTCCGTAACGAGAGAGTTGTTGTGTCTGTCCGTAACGAGAGAGAGAGAGTTGTTGTGTCTGTCTGTAACGAGAGAGAGAGAGTTGTTGTGTCTGTCCGTAACGAGAGAGAGAGAGTTGTTGTGTCTGTCTGTAACGAGAGAGAGAGAGAAAGAGTTGCTGTGTCTGTCTGTAACGAGAGAGCTGTTGTGTCTGTCCGTAACGAGAGAGAGAGAGAGAGTTGCTGTGTCTGTCTGTAACGAGAGAGTTGCTGTGTCTGTCTGTAACGAGAGAGTTGCTGTGTCTGTCTGTAACGAGAGAGTTGCTGTGTCTGTCTGTAACAAGAGAGAGAGTTGCTGTGTCTGTCCGTAACGAGAGAGAGAGAGTTGCTCTGTCTGTCTGTAACGAGAGAGAGTTGTTGTGTCTGTCCGTAACGAGAGAGTTGCTGTGTCTGTCCGTAACGAGAGAGAGAGAGTTGTTGTGTCTGTCCGTAATGAGAGTGTTGCTGTGTCTGTCTGTAACGAGAGAGAGAGAGTTGCTGTGTCTGTCCGTAACGAGAGAGAGAGAGTTGTTGTCTGTCCGTAACGAGAGAGAGAGAGAGTTGTTGTGTCTGTCCGTAACGAGAGAGAGAGTTGCTGTCTGTCCGTAACGAGAGAGAGAGTTGCTGTGTCTGTCCGTAACGAGAGAGAGAGAGTTGTTGTGTCTGTCCGTAATGAGAGTGTTGCTGTGTCTGTCTGTAACGAGAGAGAGAGAGTTGCTGTGTCTGTCCGTAACGAGAGAGAGAGAGTTGTTGTGTCTGTCCGTAATGAGAGTGTTGCTGTGTCTGTCTGTAACGAGAGAGAGAGAGTTGCTGTGTCTGTCTGTAACGAGAGAGAGAGAGTTGCTGTGTCTGTCCGTAACAAGAGAGAGAGAGAGTTGTTGTGTCTGTCCGTAACGAGAGAGAGAGAGTTGCTGTGTCTGTCCATAACGAGAGAGAGAGAGTCGCTGTGTCTGTCCGTAACGAGAGAGAGAGAGAGTTGCTGTGTCTGTCCGTAACGAGAGAGAGAGAGAGTTGTTGTGTCTGTCCGTAACGAGAGAGAGTTGCTGTGTCTGTCTGTAACGAGAGAGTTGCTGTGTCTGTCTGTAACAAGAGAGAGAGTTGCTGTGTCTGTCCGTAACGAGAGAGAGAGAGTTGCTGTGTCTGTCCGTAACGAGAGAGAGAGAGAGTTGCTGTGTCTGTAACGAGAGAGAGAGAGTTGTTGTGTCTGTCCGTAACGAGAGAGAGAGAGTTGTTGTGTCTGTCCGTAACGAGAGAGAGAGAGTTGTTTTGTCTGTCCGTAACGAGAGAGAGAGAGAGTTGTTGTGTCTGTCCGTAATGAGAGTGTTGCTGTGTCTGTCTGTAACGAGAGAGAGAGAGTTGCTGTGTCTGTCCGTAACGAGAGAGAGAGAGAGTTGTTGTGTCTGTCCGTAATGAGAGTGTTGCTGTGTCTGTCTGTAACGAGAGAGAGAGAGTTGCTGTGTCTGTCCGTAACGAGAGAGAGAGAGAGTTGTTGTGTCTGTCCGTAACGAGAGAGAGAGAGTTGCTGTGTCTGTCCATAACGAGAGAGAGAGAGTTGCTGTGTCTGTCCGTAACGAGAGAGAGAGAGAGTTGCTGTGTCTGTCCTTAACGAGAGAGAGAGAGAGTTGTTGTGTCTGTCCGTAACGAGAGAGAGAGAGTTGTTGTGTCTGTCTGTAACGAGAGAGAGAGAGTTGCTGTGTCTGTCCGTAACGAGAGAGAGTTGCTGTGTCTGTCTGTAACGAGAGAGTTGCTGTGTCTGTCTGTAACAAGAGAGAGAGTTGCTGTGTCTGTCCGTAACGAGAGAGAGAGAGAGTTGCTGTGTCTGTCTGTAACGAGAGAGAGTTGTTGTGTCTGTCCGTAACGAGAGAGTTGCTGTGTCTGTCCGTAACGAGAGAGAGAGAGTTGCTGTGTCTATCCGTAACGAGAGAGAGAGAGAGTTGCTGTGTCTGTAACGAGAGAGAGAGAGTTGTTGTGTCTGTCCGTAACGAGAGAGAGAGAGTTGTTTTGTCTGTCCGTAACGAGAGAGAGTTGCTGTGTCTGTCTGTAACGAGAGAGTTTCTGTGTCTGTCTGTAACGAGAGAGTTGCTGTGTCTGTCTGTAACGAGAGAGAGAGAGTTGCTGTGTCTGTCCGTAACTGGAGAGAGAGTTGCTGTGTCTGTCCGTAACGAGAGAGAGAGTTGTTGTGTCTGTCCGTAACGAGAGAGTTGCTGTGTCTGTCCGTAATGAGAGAGAGAGAGTTGCTGTGTCTGTCTGTAACGAGAGAGAGAGAGAGTTGCTGTGTCTGTCTGTAACGAGAGAGTTGTTGTGTCTGTCCGTAACGAGAGAGAGAGTTTACACATATTTACCTCAAGTCCAGTTTTGACTTTTCAACTCTCATATCTATTTATGTAACACACGTCGGTCTCTTCCAGCCTGGACTCAGGGGTAGACGTAGTAGGTAGGTCACTTGTCTTCCAGCCTGGACTCAGGGGTAGGTCTCTTGTCTTCCAGCCTGGACTCAGGGGTAGAGTAGTAGGTAGGTCTCTTGTCTTCCAGCCTGGACTCAGGGGTAGACGTAGTAGGTAGGTCTCTTGTCTTCCAGCCTGGACTCAGGGGTAGACGTAGTAGGTAGGTCTCTTGTCTTCCAGCCTGGACTCAGGGGTAGACGTAGTAGGTAGGTCTCTTGTCTTCCAGCCTGGACTCAGGGGTAGACGTAGTAGGTAGGTCTCTTGTCTTCCAGCCTGGACTCAGGGGTAGACGTAGTAGGTAGGTATCTTGTCTTCCAGCCTGGACTCAGGGGTAGATGTAGTAGGTAGGTCTCTTTGTCTTCCAGCCTGGACTCAGGGGTAGAGTAGTAGGTATGTCTCTTGTCTTCCAGCCTGGACTCAGGGGTAGACGTAGTAGGTAGGTCTCTTGTCTTCCAGCCTGGACTCAGGGGTAGACGTAGTAGGTAGGTCTCTTGTCTTCCAGCCTGGACTCAGGGGTAGACGTAGTAGGTAGGTCTCTTGTCTTGCAGCCTGGACTCAGGGGTAAACGTAGTAGGTAGGTCTCTTGTCTTCCAGCCTGGACTCAGGGGTAGACGTAGTAGGTAGGTCTCTTGTCTTCCAGCCTGGACTCAGGGGTAGACGTAGTAGGTAGGTCTCTTGTCTTCCAGCCTGGACTCAGGGGTAGACGTAGTTGGTAGGTCTCTTGTCTTCCAGCCTGGACTCAGGGGTAGAGTAGTAGGTAGGTCTCTTGTCTTGCAGCCTGGACTCAGGGGTAGACGTAGTAGGTAGGTCTCTTGTCTTCCAGCCTGAACTCGGGGGTAGACGTAGTAGGTAGGTCTCTTGTCTTCCAGCCTGGACTCAGGGGTAGACGTAGTATGTCGGTCTCTTGTCTTCCAGCCTGGACTCGGGGGTAGACGTAGTATGTCGGTCTCTTGTCTTCCAGCCTGGACTCAGGGGTAGACTTACCTACTACGTCTCTTGTCTTCCAGCCTGGACTCAGGGGTAGACGTACCTACTACGTCTCTTGTCTTCCAGCCTGGACTCAGGGGTAGACGTACCTACTACGTCTCTTGTCTTCCAGCCTGGACTCAGGGGTAGACGTACTTTCGTATGGTTGCATGAGACCTTCTGACCTTCTATGTAACCATACCAAACGAAACATATCATACCAAGGGTTCCCGAATTTACTTTACTATGGTACGTCTAGTCTGAGACCAGGCTGCGACTCGAGGCTACTCTCACTCTGAAACTATGTTACGTCTAGTCTATGAGACCAGGCTGAGACCATCCATCAGCACAGTTTCCCTCCAAATAAATCAGCTCAAGCCCAAACTGTGCGATATAGTAGGGAGTTATAGTTTCCAACAGGCCAATATTCCACGTAGTTTAAGTGCAGAAAAAACATGGTAATTAACTACGATGACCATAATCCATTGCGCGGCTACTTGTCCGGTCGTGTGTTTCTTTAAAAGAGACAGAAGAAAGAGTTGTCTCGTCAGGTATCTCTACCTGAAAATACATCATCTAAGTTATTTGATAGTTGGTTTACAGCAGTCATCAAAGTAGGCCTAATTTACTACGAAGAACTACTAAAACAGTGATTGTGTCAGACAGCAGCTCTATAGAGATGACTTAGTGATTGTGTCAGACAGCAGCTCTATAGAGATGAGATGACTTAGTGATTGTGTCCAGACAGCAGCTCTATAGAGATGACATGACTTAGTGATTGTGTCCAGACAGCAGCTCTATAGAGATGACATGACTTAGTGATTGTGTCAGACAGCAGCTCTATAGAGATGACATGACTTAGTGATTGTGTCAGACAGCAGCTCTATAGAGATGAGATGACTTAGTGATTGTGTCAGACAGCAGCTCTATAGAGATGAGATGACTTAGTGATTGTGTCAGACAGCAGCTCTATGGAGATGAGATGACTTAGTGATTGTGTCCACACAGCAGCTCTATGGAGATGACATGACTTAGTGATTGTGTCAGACAGCAGCTCTATAGAGATGAGATGACTTAGTGATTGTGTCAGACAGCAGCTCTATAGAGATGAGATGACTTAGTGATTGTGTCAGACAGCAGCTCTATAGAGATGAGATGACTTAGTGATTGTGTCAGACAGCAGCTCTATGGAGATGAGATGACTTAGTGATTGTGTCCAGACAGCAGCTCTATGGAGATGACTTAGTGATTGTGTCAGACAGCAGCTCTATAGAGATGACATGACTTAGTGATTGTGTCAGACAGCAGCTCTATAGAGATGAGATGACTTAGTGATTGTGTCACACAGCAGCTCTATGGAGATGACTTAGTGATTGTGTCAGACAGCAGCTCTATAGAGATGAGATGACTTAGTGATTGTGTCAGACAGCAGCTCTATAGAGATGAGATGACTTAGTGATTGTGTCAGACAGCAGCTCTATAGAGATGAGATGACTTAGTGATTGTGTCACACAGCAGCTCTATAGAGATGAGATGACTTAGTGATTGTGTCCAGACAGCAGCTCTATAGAGATGAGATGACTTAGTGATTGTATCAGACAGCAGCTCTATAGAGATGACATGACTTAGTGATTGTGTCAGACAGCAGCTCTATAGAGATGAGATGACTTAGTGATTGTGTCAGACAGCAGCTCTATAGAGATGAGATGACTTAGTGATTGTGTCAGACAGCAGCTCTATGGAGATGAGATGACTTAGTGATTGTGTCAGACAGCAGCTCTATAGAGATGACATGACTTAGTGATTGTGTCAAACAGCAGCTCTATAGAGATGAGATGACTTAGTGATTGTGTCAGACAGCAGCTCTATGGAGATGAGATGACTTAGTGATTGTGTCAGACAGCAGCTCTATAGAGATGACATGACTTAGTGATTGTGTCAGACAGCAGCTCTATGGAGATGACTTAGTGATTGTGTCAGACAGCAGACAGCAGCTCTATGGAGATGAGATGACTTAGTGATTGTGTCAGACAGCAGCTCTATAGAGATGATATGACTTAGTGATTGTGTCAGACAGCAGCTCTATAGAGATGACATGACTTAGTGATTGTGTCAGACAGCAGCTCTATAGAGATGAGATGACTTAGTGATTGTGTCAGACAGCAGCTCTATGGAGATGACTTAGTGATTGTGTCACACAGCAGCTCTATAGAGATGAGATGACTTAGTGATTGTGTCAGACAGCAGACAGCAGCTCTATGGAGATGAGATGACTTAGTGATTGTGTCCAGACAGCAGCTCTATAGAGATGACATGACTTAGTGATTGTGTCAGACAGCAGCTCTATGGAGATGACATGACTTAGTGATTGTGTCAGACAGCAGCTCTATAGAGATGAGATGACTTAGTGATTGTGTCAGACAGCAGCTCTATAGAGATGACATGACTTAGTGATTGTGTCAGACAGCAGCTCTATGGAGATGACATGACTTAGTGATTGTGTCAGACAGCAGCTCTATAGAGATGAGATGACTTAGTGATTGTGTCAGACAGCAGCTCTATGGAGATGACTTAGTGATTGTGTCACACAGCAGCTCTATAGAGATGAGATGACTTAGTGATTGTGTCCAGACAGCAGCTCTATAGAGATGAGATGACTTAGTGATTGTGTCAGACAGCAGACAGCAGCTCTATGGAGATGAGATGACTTAGTGATTGTGTCCAGACAGCAGCTCTATAGAGATGACATGACTTAGTGATTGTGTCAGACAGCAGCTCTATAGAGATGAGATGACTTAGTGATTGTGTCAGACAGCAGCTCTATAGAGATGAGATGACTTAGTGATTGTGTCAGACAGCAGCTCTATAGAGCTGAGATGACTTAGTGATTGTGTCAGACAGCAGCTCTATGGAGATGACATGACTTAGTGATTGTGTCAGACAGCAGCTCTATAGAGATGAGATGACTTAGTGATTGTGTCAGACAGCAGCTCTATGGAGATGAGATGACTTAGTGATTGTGTCCAGACAGCAGCTCTATAGAGATGAGATGACTTAGTGATTGTGTCCAGACAGCAGCTCTATAGAGATGACATGACTTCGTGATTGTGTCAGACAGCAGCTCTATAGAGATGAGATGACTTAGTGATTGTGTCAGACAGCAGACAGCAGCTCTATAGAGATGACATGACTTAGTGATTGTGTCAGACAGCAGCTCTATAGAGATGAGATGACTTAGTGATTGTGTCAAACAGCAGCTCTATAGAGATGAGATGACTTAGTGATTGTGTCAGACAGCAGCTCTATAGAGATGACATGACTTAGTGATTGTGTCAGACAGCAGCTCTATGGAGATGAGATGACTTAGTGATTGTGTCAGACAGCAGCTCTATGGAGATGAGATGACTTAGTGATTGTGTCAGACAGCAGCTCTATGGAGATGAGATGACTTAGTGATTGTGTCAGACAGCAGACAGCAGCTCTATAGAGATGAGATGACTTAGTGATTGTGTCAGACAGCAGCTCTATAGAGATGACTTAGTGATTGTGTCAGACAGCAGGTCTATAGAGATGACATGACTTAGTGATTGTGTCAGACAGCAGCTCTATGGAGATGAGATGACTTAGTGATTGTGTCAGACAGCAGCTCTATAGAGATGACATGACTTAGTGATTGTGTCAGACAGCAGCTCTATGGAGATGACTTAGTGATTGTGTCACACAGCAGCTCTATAGAGATGAGATGACTTAGTGATTGTGTCCAGACAGCAGCTCTATAGAGATGAGATGACTTAGTGATTGTGTCCAGACAGCAGCTCTATAGAGATGAGATGACTTAGTGATTGTGTCAGACAGCAGCTCTATGGAGATGAGATGACTTAGTGATTGTGTCAGACAGCAGCTCTATGGAGATGACATGACTTAGTGATTGTGTCAGACAGCAGCTCTATGGAGATGACTTAGTGATTGTGTCAGACAGCAGCTCTATAGAGATGACTTAGTGATTGTGTCAGACAGCAGCTCTATGGAGATGAGATGACTTAGTGATTGTGTCAGACAGCAGACAGCAGCTCTATAGAGATGACATGACTTAGTGATTGTGTCAGACAGCAGCTCTATAGAGATGAGATGACTTAGTGATTGTGTCAGACAGCAGCTCTATAGAGATGAGATGACTTAGTGATTGTGTCAGACAGCAGCTCTATAGAGATGAGATGACTTAGTGATTGTGTCCAGACAGCAGCTCTATAGAGATGAGATGACTTAGTGATTGTGTCAGACAGCAGCTCTATAGAGATGACATGATTTAGTGATTGTGTCAGACAGCAGCTCTATGGAGATGACTTAGTGATTGTGTCAGACAGCAGCTCTATAGAGATGAGATGACTTAGTGATTGTGTCAGACAGCAGCTCTATAGAGATGACATGACTTAGTGATTGTGTCAGACAGCAGCTCTATAGAGATGAGATGACTTAGTGATTGTGTCAGACAGCAGCTCTATAGAGATGAGATGACTTAGTGATTGTGTCAGACAGCAGACAGCAGCTCTATAGAGATGAGATGACTTAGTGATTGTGTCAGACAGCAGACAGCAGCTCTATGGAGATGACTTAGTGATTGTGTCAGACAGCAGCTCTATAGAGATGAGATGACTTAGTGATTGTGTCAGACAGCAGCTCTATAGAGATGAGATGACTTAGTGATTGTGTCAGACAGCAGCTCTATGGAGATGAGATGACTTAGTGATTGTGTCCAGACAGCAGCTCTATAGAGATGAGATGACTTAGTGATTGTGTCAGACAGCAGCTCTATAGAGATGACATGACTTAGTGATTGTGTCAGACAGCAGCTCTATAGAGATGACTTAGTGATTGTGTCAGACAGCAGCTCTACAGAGATGACATGACTTAGTGATTGTGTCAGACAGCAGCTCTATAGAGATGACATGACTTAGTGATTGTGTCAGACAGCAGACAGCAGCTCTATAGAGATGACATGACTTAGTGATTGTGTCAGACAGCAGCTCTATGGAGATGAGATGACTTAGTGATTGTGTCAGACAGCAGCTCTATAGAGATGACTTAGTGATTGTGTCAGACAGCAGCTCTATAGAGATGAGATGACTTAGTGATTGTGTCAGACAGCAGCTCTATGGAGATGAGATGACTTAGTGATTGTGTCAGACAGCAGCTCTATAGAGATGACATGACTTAGTGATTGTGTCAGACAGCAGCTCTATGGAGATGACTTAGTGATTGTGTCACACAGCAGCTCTATAGAGATGAGATGACTTAGTGATTGTGTCCAGACAGCAGCTCTATAGAGATGAGATGACTTAGTGATTGTGTCCAGACAGCAGCTCTATAGAGATGAGATGACTTAGTGATTGTGTCAGACAGCAGCTCTATGGAGATGAGATGACTTAGTGATTGTGTCAGACAGCAGCTCTATGGAGATGACATGACTTAGTGATTGTGTCAGACAGCAGCTCTATGGAGATGACTTAGTGATTGTGTCAGACAGCAGCTCTATAGAGATGACTTAGTGATTGTGTCAGACAGCAGCTCTATGGAGATGAGATGACTTAGTGATTGTGTCAGACAGCAGACAGCAGCTCTATAGAGATGACATGACTTTGTGATTGTGTCAGACAGCAGCTCTATAGAGATGAGATGACTTAGTGATTGTGTCAGACAGCAGCTCTATAGAGATGAGATGACTTAGTGATTGTGTCAGACAGCAGCTCTATAGAGATGAGATGACTTAGTGATTGTGTCCAGACAGCAGCTCTATAGAGATGAGATGACTTAGTGATTGTGTCAGACAGCAGCTCTATAGAGATGACATGATTTAGTGATTGTGTCAGACAGCAGCTCTATGGAGATGACTTAGTGATTGTGTCAGACAGCAGCTCTATAGAGATGAGATGACTTAGTGATTGTGTCAGACAGCAGCTCTATAGAGATGAGATGACTTAGTGATTGTGTCAGACAGCAGACAGCAGCTCTATAGAGATGAGATGACTTAGTGATTGTGTCAGACAGCAGACAGCAGCTCTATGGAGATGACTTAGTGATTGTGTCAGACAGCAGCTCTATAGAGATGAGATGACTTAGTGATTGTGTCAGACAGCAGCTCCATAGAGATGAGATGACTTAGTGATTGTGTCAGACAGCAGCTCTATAGAGATGAGATGACTTAGTGATTGTGTCAGACAGCAGCTCTATAGAGATGAGATGACTTAGTGATTGTGTCAGACAGCAGCTCTATAGAGCTGAGATGACTTAGTGATTGTGTCAGACAGCAGCTCTATGGAGATGACATGACTTAGTGATTGTGTCAGACAGCAGCTCTATAGAGATGAGATGACTTAGTGATTGTGTCAGACAGCAGCTCTATGGAGATGAGATGACTTAGTGATTGTGTCCAGACAGCAGCTCTATAGAGATGAGATGACTTAGTGATTGTGTCCAGACAGCAGCTCTATAGAGATGACATGACTTCGTGATTGTGTCAGACAGCAGCTCTATAGAGATGAGATGACTTAGTGATTGTGTCAGACAGCAGACAGCAGCTCTATAGAGATGACATGACTTAGTGATTGTGTCAGACAGCAGCTCTATAGAGATGAGATGACTTAGTGATTGTGTCAAACAGCAGCTCTATAGAGATGAGATGACTTAGTGATTGTGTCAGACAGCAGCTCTATAGAGATGACATGACTTAGTGATTGTGTCAGACAGCAGCTCTATGGAGATGAGATGACTTAGTGATTGTGTCAGACAGCAGCTCTATGGAGATGAGATGACTTAGTGATTGTGTCAGACAGCAGCTCTATGGAGATGAGATGACTTAGTGATTGTGTCAGACAGCAGACAGCAGCTCTATAGAGATGAGATGACTTAGTGATTGTGTCAGACAGCAGCTCTATAGAGATGACTTAGTGATTGTGTCAGACAGCAGGTCTATAGAGATGACATGACTTAGTGATTGTGTCAGACAGCAGCTCTATGGAGATGAGATGACTTAGTGATTGTGTCAGACAGCAGCTCTATAGAGATGACATGACTTAGTGATTGTGTCAGACAGCAGCTCTATGGAGATGACTTAGTGATTGTGTCACACAGCAGCTCTATAGAGATGAGATGACTTAGTGATTGTGTCCAGACAGCAGCTCTATAGAGATGAGATGACTTAGTGATTGTGTCCAGACAGCAGCTCTATAGAGATGAGATGACTTAGTGATTGTGTCAGACAGCAGCTCTATGGAGATGAGATGACTTAGTGATTGTGTCAGACAGCAGCTCTATGGAGATGACATGACTTAGTGATTGTGTCAGACAGCAGCTCTATGGAGATGACTTAGTGATTGTGTCAGACAGCAGCTCTATAGAGATGACTTAGTGATTGTGTCAGACAGCAGCTCTATGGAGATGAGATGACTTAGTGATTGTGTCAGACAGCAGACAGCAGCTCTATAGAGATGACATGACTTAGTGATTGTGTCAGACAGCAGCTCTATAGAGATGAGATGACTTAGTGATTGTGTCAGACAGCAGCTCTATAGAGATGAGATGACTTAGTGATTGTGTCAGACAGCAGCTCTATAGAGATGAGATGACTTAGTGATTGTGTCCAGACAGCAGCTCTATAGAGATGAGATGACTTAGTGATTGTGTCAGACAGCAGCTCTATAGAGATGACATGATTTAGTGATTGTGTCAGACAGCAGCTCTATGGAGATGACTTAGTGATTGTGTCAGACAGCAGCTCTATAGAGATGAGATGACTTAGTGATTGTGTCAGACAGCAGCTCTATAGAGATGACATGACTTAGTGATTGTGTCAGACAGCAGCTCTATAGAGATGAGATGACTTAGTGATTGTGTCAGACAGCAGCTCTATAGAGATGAGATGACTTAGTGATTGTGTCAGACAGCAGACAGCAGCTCTATAGAGATGAGATGACTTAGTGATTGTGTCAGACAGCAGACAGCAGCTCTATGGAGATGACTTAGTGATTGTGTCAGACAGCAGCTCTATAGAGATGAGATGACTTAGTGATTGTGTCAGACAGCAGCTCTATAGAGATGAGATGACTTAGTGATTGTGTCAGACAGCAGCTCTATGGAGATGAGATGACTTAGTGATTGTGTCCAGACAGCAGCTCTATAGAGATGAGATGACTTAGTGATTGTGTCAGACAGCAGCTCTATAGAGATGACATGACTTAGTGATTGTGTCAGACAGCAGCTCTATAGAGATGACTTAGTGATTGTGTCAGACAGCAGCTCTACAGAGATGACATGACTTAGTGATTGTGTCAGACAGCAGCTCTATAGAGATGACATGACTTAGTGATTGTGTCAGACAGCAGACAGCAGCTCTATAGAGATGACATGACTTAGTGATTGTGTCAGACAGCAGCTCTATGGAGATGAGATGACTTAGTGATTGTGTCAGACAGCAGCTCTATAGAGATGACTTAGTGATTGTGTCAGACAGCAGCTCTATAGAGATGAGATGACTTAGTGATTGTGTCAGACAGCAGCTCTATGGAGATGAGATGACTTAGTGATTGTGTCAGACAGCAGCTCTATAGAGATGACATGACTTAGTGATTGTGTCAGACAGCAGCTCTATGGAGATGACTTAGTGATTGTGTCACACAGCAGCTCTATAGAGATGAGATGACTTAGTGATTGTGTCCAGACAGCAGCTCTATAGAGATGAGATGACTTAGTGATTGTGTCCAGACAGCAGCTCTATAGAGATGAGATGACTTAGTGATTGTGTCAGACAGCAGCTCTATGGAGATGAGATGACTTAGTGATTGTGTCAGACAGCAGCTCTATG
Organism: Oncorhynchus nerka; assembly: GCF_034236695.1. Lineage (NCBI taxonomy): Eukaryota > Metazoa > Chordata > Actinopteri > Salmoniformes > Salmonidae > Oncorhynchus > Oncorhynchus nerka. The sequence goes on along the minus strand of NC_088408.1, from coordinate 3,079,536 downwards.
GAGATGACATGACTTAGTGATTGTGTCAGACAGCAGCTCTATGGAGATGACTTAGTGATTGTGTCAGACAGCAGCTCTATAGAGATGACTTAGTGATTGTGTCAGACAGCAGCTCTATGGAGATGAGATGACTTAGTGATTGTGTCAGACAGCAGACAGCAGCTCTATAGAGATGACATGACTTTGTGATTGTGTCAGACAGCAGCTCTATAGAGATGAGATGACTTAGTGATTGTGTCAGACAGCAGCTCTATAGAGATGAGATGACTTAGTGATTGTGTCAGACAGCAGCTCTATAGAGATGAGATGACTTAGTGATTGTGTCCAGACAGCAGCTCTATAGAGATGAGATGACTTAGTGATTGTGTCAGACAGCAGCTCTATAGAGATGACATGATTTAGTGATTGTGTCAGACAGCAGCTCTATGGAGATGACTTAGTGATTGTGTCAGACAGCAGCTCTATAGAGATGAGATGACTTAGTGATTGTGTCAGACAGCAGCTCTATAGAGATGACATGACTTAGTGATTGTGTCAGACAGCAGCTCTATAGAGATGAGATGACTTAGTGATTGTGTCAGACAGCAGCTCTATAGAGATGAGATGACTTAGTGATTGTGTCAGACAGCAGACAGCAGCTCTATAGAGATGAGATGACTTAGTGATTGTGTCAGACAGCAGACAGCAGCTCTATGGAGATGACTTAGTGATTGTGTCAGACAGCAGCTCTATAGAGATGAGATGACTTAGTGATTGTGTCAGACAGCAGCTCCATAGAGATGAGATGACTTAGTGATTGTGTCAGACAGCAGCTCTATAGAGATGAGATGACTTAGTGATTGTGTCAGACAGCAGCTCTATAGAGATGAGATGACTTAGTGATTGTGTCAGACAGCAGCTCTATGGAGATGAGATGACTTAGTGATTGTGTCCAGACAGCAGCTCTATAGAGATGAGATGACTTAGTGATTGTGTCAGACAGCAGCTCTATAGAGATGACATGACTTAGTGATTGTGTCAGACAGCAGCTCTATAGAGATGACTTAGTGATTGTGTCAGACAGCAGCTCTACAGAGATGACATGACTTAGTGATTGTGTCAGACAGCAGCTCTATAGAGATGAGATGACTTAGTGATTGTGTCAGACAGCAGACAGCAGCTCTATAGAGATGACATGACTTAGTGATTGTGTCAGACAGCAGCTCTATGGAGATGAGATGACTTAGTGATTGTGTCAGACAGCAGCTCTATAGAGATGAGATGACTTAGTGATTGTGTCAGACAGCAGCTCTATAGAGATGAGATGACTTAGTGATTGTGTCAGACAGCAGCTCTATGGAGATGACTTAGTGATTGTGTCCAGACAGCAGCTCTATAGAGATGAGATGACTTAGTGATTGTGTCAGACAGCAGCTCTATGGAGATGAGATGACTTAGTGATTGTGTCAGACAGCAGCTCTGTAGAGATGAGATGACTTAGTGATTGTGTCAGACAGCAGCTCTATAGAGATGAGATGACTTAGTGATTGTATCAGACAGCAGCTCTATGGAGATGAGATGACTTAGTGATTGTGTCCAGACAGCAGCTCTATGGAGATGACTTAGTGATTGTGTCAGACAGCAGCTCTATAGAGATGAGATGACTTAGTGATTGTGTCAGACAGCAGCTCTATGGAGATGACTTAGTGATTGTGTCAGACAGCAGCTCTATAGAGATGACATGACTTAGTGATTGTGTCAGACAGCAGCTCTATAGAGATGAGATGACTTAGTGATTGTGTCAGACAGCAGCTCTATAGAGATGAGATGACTTAGTGATTGTGTCAGACAGCAGCTCTATAGAGATGACATGACTTAGTGATTGTGAGATGATGACTTGGGATGAAATGATCAAGTCATCAAATAAAGCTAAAGTAATATACACAACATCGGAAATATTGAATTAAAGTTGTGAATAAATTATGGTTAATTAGTGATAATCAGTATTGGACAGTCACTACCATCAGGAGACTGGTATGAATTGGACAGTCCCTACCATCAGGAGACTGGTATGAATTGGACAGTCACTACCATCAGGAGACTGGTATGAATTGGACAGTCCCTACCATCAGGAGACTGGTATGAATTGGACAGTCCCTACCATCAGGAGACTGGTATGAATTGGACAGTCCCTACCATCAGGAGACTGGTATGAATTGGACAGTCCCTACCATCAGGAGACTGGTATGAATTGGACAGTCACTTCCATCAGGAGACTGGTATGAATTGGACAGTCCCTACCATCAGGAGACTGGTATGAATTGGACAGTCACTATCATCAGGAGACTGGTATGAATTGGACAGTCACTACCATCAGGAGACTGGTATGAATTGGACAGTCCCTACCATCAGGAGACTGGTATGAATTGGACAGTCACTACCATCAGGAGACGGGTATGAATTGGACAGTCCCTACCATCAGGAGACTGGTATGAATTGGACAGTCACTTCCATCAGGAGACTGGTATGAATTGGACAGTCACTACCATCAGGAGACTGGTATGAATTGGACAGTCACTACCATCAGGAGACTGGTATGAATTGGACAGTCACTACCATCAGGAGACTGGTATGAATTGGACAGTCCCTACCATCAGGAGACTGGTATGAATTGGACAGTCCCCACCATCAGGAGACTGGTATGAATTGGACAGTCACTACCATCAGGAGACTGGTATGAATTGGACAGTCTCCACCATCAGGAGACTGGTATGAATTGGACAGTCACTTCCATCAGGAGACTGGTATGAATTGGACAGTCCCTACCATCAGGAGACTGGTATGCATTGGACAGTCCCTACCATCAGGAGACTGGTATGAATTGGACAGTCACTACCATCAGGAGACTGGTATGAATTGGACAGTCACTACCATCAGGAGACTGGTATGAATTGGACAGTCCCTACCATCAGGAGACTGGTATGAATTGGACAGTCACTACCATCAGGAGACTGGTATGAATTGGACAGTCCCTACCATCAGGAGACTGGTATGAATTGGACAGTCACTACCATCAGGAGACTGGTATGAATTGGACAGTCACTACCATCAGGAGACTGGTATGAATTGGACAGTCCCTACCATCAGGAGACTGGTATGAATTGGACAGTCACTACCATCAGGAGACTGGTATGAATTGGACAGTCCCTACCATCAGGAGACTGGTATGAATTGGACAGTCACTACCATCAGGAGACTGGTATGAATTGGACAGTCACTACCATCAGGAGACTGGTATGAATTGGACAGTCACTACCATCAGGAGACTGGTATGAATTGGACAGTCACTACCATCAGGAGACTGGTATGAATTGGACAGTCCCTACCATCAGGAGACTGGTATGAATTGGACAGTCCCCACCATCAGGAGACTGGTATGAATTGGACAGTCACTACCATCAGGAGACTGGTATGAATTGGACAGTCTCCACCATCAGGAGACTGGTATGAATTGGACAGTCACTTCCATCAGGAGACTGGTATGAATTGGACAGTCCCTACCATCAGGAGACTGGTATGCATTGGACAGTCCCTACCATCAGGAGACTGGTATGAATTGGACAGTCACTACCATCAGGAGACTGGTATGAATTGGACAGTCACTACCATCAGGAGACTGGTATGAATTGGACAGTCCCTACCATCAGGAGACTGGTATGAATTGGACAGTCACTACCATCAGGAGACTGGTATGAATTGGACAGTCCCTACCATCAGGAGACTGGTATGAATTGGACAGTCACTACCATCAGGAGACTGGTATGAATTGGACAGTCACTACCATCAGGAGACTGGTATGAATTGGACAGTCCCTACCATCAGGAGACTGGTATGAATTGGACAGTCACTACCATCAGGAGACTGGTATGAATTGGACAGTCCCTACCATCAGGAGACTGGTATGAATTGGACAGTCACTACCATCAGGAGACTGGTATGAATTGGACAGTCACTACCATCAGGAGACTGGTATGAATTGGACAGTCACTACCATCAGGAGACTGGTATGAATTGGACAGTCACTACCATCAGGAGACTGGTATGAATTGGACAGTCACTACCATCAGGAGACTGGTACTACCTTCAACACACACACTATCCCTCTCTCCCCCTCTACTCCTCTCCCTCTCTCCCGCTCTACTCTCTCTCCCTCTCTCCCGCTCTACTCTCTCTCCCTCTTTCCCCCTCTCCCCCTCTCCTCCTCTCCTCCTCTCCCTCTCCCCCTCTCCTCCTCTCTCTCGTTCCCCCTTTCCTCCTCTCTCTCGTTCCCCCTCTCCTCCTCTCTCTCGTTCCCCCTCTCCTCCTCTCCCTCTCCCCCCTCTCCTCCTCTCCCTCTCCCCCTCTCCCCCTCTCCTCCCTCTCCCTCTCCCCCTCTCCCTCTCCCCCTCTCCCTCTCCCCCCCTCTCCTCCTCTCTCTCGTTCCCCCTCTCCTCCTCTCTCTCCCTCCTCCTCTCCTCCTCTCTCTCGTTCCCCCTCTCCCTTTCTCTCGTCCCCCTCTCCCTTTCTCTCGTTCCCCCTCTCCCTTTCTCTCGTTCCCCCTCTCCCTTTCTCGTTTCTCCCTCTCCCCCCTCTCCTCCTCTCTCTCGTTCCCCCTCTCCTCCTCTCTCTCGTTCCCCCTCTCCTCCTCTCTCTCCCTCCTCCTCTCCTCCTCTCTCTCGTTCCCCCTCTCCCTTTCTCTCGTCCCCTCTCCCTTTCTCTCGTTCCCCCTCTCCCTTTCTCTCGTTCCCCCTCTCCCTTTCTCTCGTTCCCCCTCTCCTCCTCTCTCCTCTCTCCTCCCTCCCCTCCTCATACCTCTCTCCTTCTCCCCTCCCCTCTCTACTCCTCTCCATCCCTCCTCCTCTCCTTCTCCCCTCCCCTCTCTCCTCCTCTCCATCCCTCCTCCTCTCTCCTCCTCTCCTCCTCTCCATCTCTCCTCCTCTCTCCTCCTCTCTCCTCTCCTCCTCTCTCCATCCCTCCTCCTCCTCTCCCTCCTCTCCCCTCCTCTCTCCATCCCTCCTCCTCTCTCCTCCCTCTCCCCTCCTCTCCTCCTCTCTCCTCCTCTCTCCTCCCTCCTCATACCTCTCTCCTTCTCCCCTCCCCTCTCTCCTCCCTGCCTCCTCTCCTCTCTCCCCTCTCCCCTTCTCTCCTCCCTCTCCTCTTCTCTCCTCCCTCTCCTCCTCTCCCTCTCTTCCTCCCTCTCTTCCTCGCCTCCCTCTCTTCCTCGCCTCCCTCTCCTCCTCGCCCTCTTTTCCCCTCTCTCCTCCTCTCTCCTCTCCTCCTCTCTCCTCCTCTCTCCTTCTCCCCTCCCCTCTCTCTTCTCTCCATCCCCCCTCCTCCTCTCCTCCTCTCTCCTCCCTCCCCTCCTCATACCTCTCTTCTTTCTATCCAGAAGCATGTTGTGTTGGAGGACGTGTTCGGAATCGATTCACTGATTTAAATCTGGAGACAAACACAATTAAAAAAAAACGTGAATTTTGAATGAGTTTATTGTCCGGAGTGGATGTGTGCATGAATACAGTAGGGTCGTGTGTGTGCAGCCAGGATGATCTGTCATAATGTCATCGTCAGGGAGACTACCTGCCTCTATACCTGCCTCTAACCACTAGGCTACCTGCCTCTATACCTGCCTCTAACCACTAGGCTACCTGCCTCTATACCTGCCTCTAACCACTAGGCTACCTGCCTCTATACCTGCCTCTAACCACTAGGCTACCTGCCTCTATACCTGCCTCTAACCACTAGGCTACCTGCCTATATACCTGCCTCTAACCACTAGGCTACCTGCCTCTATACCTGCCTCTAACCACTAGACTACCTGCCTCTATACCTGCCTCTAACCTCTGTCATAATGTCCTCGTCAGGGAGACTGTCATATACTGAAGACAACATTCCTTTCTGCTACATATACTGACCGTAACATGGCAGGTAGCCTAGTGGTTAGAGGCAGGTAGCCTAGTGGTTAGAGGCAGGTAGCCTAGCGGTTATAGGCAGGTAGCCTAGCGGTTATAGGCAGGTAGCCTAGCGGTTATAGGCAGGTAGCCTAGTGGTTATAGGCAGGTAGCCTAGTGGTTAGAGGCAGGTAGCCTAGTGGTTATAGGCCGGTAGCCTAGTGGTTATAGGCAGGTAGCCTAGTGGTTATAGGCAGGTAGCCTAGTGGTTATAGGCAGGTAGCCTAGTGGTTATAGGCCGGTAGCCTAGTGGTTAGAGGCAGGTAGCCTAGTGGTTAGAGGCAGGTAGCCTAGTGGTTAGAGGCAGGTAGCCTAGTGGTTAGAGGCAGGTAGCCTAGTGGTTAGAGGCAGGTAGCCTAGTGGTTAGAGGCAGGTAGCCTAGTGGTTAGAGGCAGGTAGCCTAGTGGTTAGAGGCAGGTAGCCTAGTGGTTAGAGGCAGGTAGCCTAGTGGTTAGAGGCAGGTAGCCTAGCGGTTAGAGGCAGGTAGCCTAGCGGTTATAGGCAGGTAGCCTAGCGGTTATAGGCAGGTAGCCTAGTGGTTATAGGCAGGTAGCCTAGTGGTTATAGGCAGGTAGCCTAGTGGTTAGAGGCAGGTAGCCTAGCGGTTATAGGCAGGTAGCCTAGCGGTTATAGGCAGGTAGCCTAGCGGTTATAGGCAGGTAGCCTAGTGGTTATAGGCAGGTAGCCTAGTGGTTATAGGCAGGTAGCCTAGTGGTTCGAGACAGGTAGCCTAGCGGTTATAGGCAGGTAGCCTAGTGGTTATAGGCAGGTAGCCTAGTGGTTAGAGGCAGGTAGCCTAGTGGTTATAGGCCGGTAGCCTAGTGGTTATAGGCAGGTAGCCTAGTGGTTCGAGACAGGTAGCCTAGCGGTTATAGGCAGGTAGCCTAGCGGTTATAGGCAGGTAGCCTAGCGGTTAGAGGCAGGTAGCCTAGTGGTTATAGGCCGGTAGCCTAGTGGTTATAGGCAGGTAGCCTAGTGGTTATAGGCAGGTATCCTAGTGGTTATAGGCAGGTAGCCTAGTGGTTATAGGCAGGTAGCCTAGTGGTTAGAGGCAGGTAGCCTAGTGGTTAGAGGCAGGTAGCCTAGTGGTTAGAGGCAGGTAGCCTAGTGGTTAGAGGCAGGTAGCCTAGTGGTTAGAGGCAGGTAGCCTAGTGGTTAGAGGCAGGTAGCCTAGTGGTTAGAGGCAGGTAGCCTAGTGGTTAGAGGCAGGTAGCCTAGCGGTTATAGGCAGGTAGCCTAGCGGTTATAGGCAGGTGGCCTAGCGGTTATAGGCAGGTGGTTATAGGCAGGCGGCCTAGTGGTTATAGGCAGGCAGCCTAGCGGTTATAGGCAGGTAGCCTAGCGGTTCGAGGCAGGTAGCCTAGCGGTTCGAGGCAGGTAGCCTAGCGGTTCGAGGCAGGTAGCCTAGCGGTTATAGGCAGGTAGCCTAGCGGTTATAGGCAGGTAGCCTAGCGGTTAGAGGCAGGTAGCCTAGTGGTTAGAGGCAGGTAGCCTAGTGGTTAGAGGCAGGTAGCCTAGTGGTTATAGGCAGGTATCCTAGTGGTTAGAGGAAGGTAGCTTAGCGGTTATAGGCAGGTATCCTAGTGGTTATTTGGTTTCATCAGACCAGAGAATCTTATTTCTCGTGGTCTGATAGTTCTTCAGGTGCCCTTTGGCAAACTCCAAGTGGGCCTTTTACTGAGGAATGGCTTCCGTCTGGCCACTCTACCATTAAGGCCTGATTGGTGGAGTGCTGCAGAGGTGGTTGTATTTATATATGCCTTCGTACATCAGCTGATATCTCAAAGTGCTGTACAGAAACCCAGCCTAAAACCCCAAACAGCAAGCAATGCAGGTGTAGAAGCACGGTGGCTAGGAAAAACTCCCTAGAAAGGCCAAAACCTATGAAGAAACCTAGAGAGGAACCAGGCTATGTGGAGTGGCCAGTCCTCTTCTGGCTGTGCCGGGTGGAGATTATAACAGAACATGGCCAAGATGTTCAAATGTTCATAAATGACCAGCATGGTCGAATAATAATAAGGCAGAACAGTTGAAACTGGAGCAGCAGCACAGTCAGGTGGACTGGGGACAGCAAGGAGTCATCATGTCAGGTAGTCCTGGGGTTAGAGGCATAGAATCCCAGTGGAGAGAGGAACCGGCCAGGCAGAGACGGCAAGGGTGGTTCGTTGCTCCAGAGCCTTCTGGAAGGTTCTCCAATCTCCACAGAGTAACTCTGGAGTGACCATCGGGTTCTTGGGCACCTCTCTGACCAAGGACCTTCTTCCTGATTGCTCAGTTTGGCCGGGCGGCCAGCTCTAGGAAGAGTCTTGGTGGTTCCAAACTTCTTCCATTTAAGAAGGCCCCGTCCAACATTTCCTCATCTCCTTCTAATGTGGCAATCCCCGATGCTCCTCCCTCTTTTTCTCCTGCCCCGCTACAAAGTTTCTCCCTGCAGGCGGTCACTGAGTCTGAGGTGCTCCTGAAACTTGACCCCAAAAAACATCTGTGTCAGATGGTTTAGACCAGGGGTGTCAAAGTCAAATGGACGGAGGGCCAAATAAAAAAATCAGCTACAAGACGAGGGCCGGATTTTTAAATGACGCATATAGTCTAGTGAACCTAATTGAACCTACTGAAAACCTAACAAATATATTACAATATGATCAGATAAATAAAGCAATATTTTCTTATGGCTCTGTCAGTAATCTTTAATTTTCAACAGACACAAAAGACAAATTTCCTTTATATAAATATCCCCATAACATGAACATTAAATGAAAGAAACCGGTATTCAAGGCACCATCAGTAGACTATATTTTCTATTTTAGCAAAAGTGGGCTAAATTTACTTCAAAGAAAAAACAATAATAGCAATTTTCTATCATCCACTCAACTGAAATATTTTTAAAATATAATTGGATTGAAATACAAAAAAATAAAGTGCAAAAATCTATTAATCAAAAACAACACTTTGTTTAAGGAGAAGTAACATGCAGTGAAAACAAATATTAAATTTTAACTTTTAAACTTGAACTGAGTAAAAACTCTAAATATGTGATTGCACAGTAATGTTCACTTGTTTGAGGTTGAGGGTGATACTTGGTGGTGTCCCATCTTTTCCACAAGTTCATCAATGTTCGGGGTAAGGCTCTGAGCTGAAGAAATCCTCAGAATTGAGTGGAGGTGTTCAGCAGTAAGTCGACTTCTGTGTGATGTTTTGTTCAGGTTCATCAAAGAAAACAGTTGTTCACACAGGTATGTGCTGCCAAACATAGACAACGTTTGAGCAGCCTGGATGCGCAGCTGGGGCATTGTGCCGGGAGGAAACGGGCGAACTCCGCAGCACCCACTGCCGCATATTTTGCCCTCAGTGCATCATTGCATTGGAGGTCAATCAACTCCATTTGGAGGTTTGGTGGTGAGCTTTCCACGTCAACAGCAAATGGGTTACCGAGCAGTTCCAACCTGCTTTTTTGTGCTTCAAAGTCAGCAAATCGGCGTCGAAAGTCAGCGGCAAGCATACCTATTTTATCAGCCAACTGTGTGCTCGGGAACGCACTGGTAGAGAGCTTCTCTTTCATGGTCTGGCAGCTGGGAAAGTGGCTCAAATTTTCTTTCCGCATCTGCGTCTCCCACAGAGTCAGTTTGGTTTTAAATGCCTTCACTGTACTGTACATATCAGAGATGACACGATCCCGACCCTGCAGCTGCAAGTTTATTGCATTCAGATGACTCGTAATGTCACACAGAAAAGCCATTTCACACAGAAACATTTCGTCTCGGAGTTGTGTTGTGTCTTTCCCTTTGCTGTCCAAGAACAGACAAATCTCCTCACGAAGCTCGAAACATCTTTGAAGCACCTTTCCCTGGCTTAGCCATCGCACCTCTGTGTGATAAGGCAAATCACCATGCTCCGTTTCTAACTCCGTCAGAAATGCCTTGAACTGGCGGTGATTCAAACCTTTGGCTCTGATAAAGTTAACTGTGCGCGTGATGATGCTCATTACATGCTCCATTTTCAAGGCTTTACCGCACAACGCTTCCTGGTGTATGATACAATGATAAGCTGTCAGCTCACCTGTCACGTTTTCCTCTTGCATCTTTTCCCGTATCTTCGCCACCAGTCCGCTCCTGTGTCCACACATCGCAGGTGCTCCGTCGGTTGTCAAACCCACGAGTTTTTCCCAAGGCAGCTCCATCTCATTTACACATCTTGACACCTCTTCATACAAATCATGCCCCGTAGTTGTGCCATGCATAGGACGTAAAGCCAAAAACTCCTCTGTCACGCTTAGGTTGGAGTCCACTCCGCGGATGAAAATTGACAACTGGGCAATGTCAGAAATGTCGGTGCTCTCATCCACAGCCAAGGAATATGCAATAAAATCTTTTCCCTTTTTCACAAGCTGCTCTTTTAGATTGATGGACAACTGGTCTACTCTCTCGGCAATGGTGTTTCTGCTCAGACTCACATTTAAAAAGAGTTGCCTTTTTTCTGGGCAAACTTCGTCACAAACTTTAATCATGCAGTTTTTGATGAAATCCCCTCCGTAAATGGCCGGGCTGATTTAGCGATCTCTTCTGCCAAAATAAAACTGGCCTTGACAGCAGCCTGGCCTTGTGATTTGGCTTTTTTGAACAGAGCCTGTCGAGATTTGAGGCCTCGTTTTAATTCCTCTGCCTTTTGTAGCCTTTGTTCCATGTCCATATTCTTGTTTTTGTCCGCGTGTTTCGTTTCATAATGTCGTCTCAGATTATACTCTTTCAGTACCGCCACACTTTCTCCACACAGAAGACACACAGGTTTTCCAGCTACCTTCGTGAACATATACTCCGACTCCCACCTTGTTTGAAACCCCCGGTTCTCAGTATCCACCTTCCGTTTTGCCATTTTTGATGGGTATCTGAAAGTTAATTTTACTGTGATGCTGACGACTGCTGTGCCAATAAATATTGAAATGAAGCAGCCTACTGCTCGGTGCGTCACCTTTGCATTGTGGGAAATGTAGTATTGGTGCGTGTAAAAGATCTGCGGGCTGCCGGCTTGCTGCGGGCCGGTTCTAATAATAAATCAAGATCATCCCAGGGGCCGTAAAAAACCTTCTTGCGGGCCGGATGTGGCCCGCAGGCCTTGACTCTGACATATGTGGTTTAGACCCTTTCTTCTTTAATGTTGCTGCCCCTATCATCACCAAGCCCAACCTTTTTAACCTGTCTCTCCTCTCTGGAGAGGTTCCCATTGCTTGGAAGGCAGCCACAGTTCATCCTTTATTTAAAGGGGAGACCAAGCTGATCTGTTAGGCCAAATTTTATTTTGCCCTATCAAAAACGATCTTCTGAATTTCCATCAACAACATAGCTCAGGCAGTAGGAAGCTCTCTCATCCATTCTGAACACCTCCAAAACAAAGGTCATGTGGTTTGGTAAGAAGAATGCCCCTCTCCCCACAGGTGTGATTACTACCTCTGAGGGTTTAGAGCTTGAGGTAGTCACCTCATACAAGTACTTGGGAGTATGGCTAGACGGTACACAGTCCTTCTCTCAGCACATATCAAAGCTGCAGGCTAAAGTTAAATCTAGACTTGGTTTCCTCTATGGTAAATGACCATCCTATCCTTGCTAGATTACAGAGACATGATTTATAGATCGGTAGGTCAGGGTGCTCTCTAGCGGCTAGATGACCTGTACCATTCGGCCATCAGATTTTCCACCAATGCTCCTTATAGGACACATCACTGCACTCTATACTCCTCTGTAAACTGCTCATCTCTGTATACCCGTCGCAAGACCCACTGGTTGATGCTTATTTATAAAACCTTCTTAGGCCTCACTCCCCCCTATCTGGGATATCTACTGCAGCCCTCATCCTCCACATACAACACCCGTTCTGCCAGTCACATTCTGTTAAAGGTCCCCAAAGCACACATCCCTGGGTCGCTCCTCTTTTCAGTTCGCTGCAGCTAGCGACTGGAACGAGCTGCAACAAACATTCAAACTGGACAGTTTTATCTCAATCTCTTCATTCAAAGACTCAATCATGGACACTCTTACTGACAGTTGTGGCTGCTTTGTGTGATGTATTGTTGTCTCTATCTTCTTGCCCTTTGTGCTGTTGTCTGTGCCCAATAATGTTTGTTCCATGTTATGTGCTGCTACCACGTTGTGTTGCTACCATGTTGTGTTGCTACCACGTTGTGTTGCTACCACGTTGTGTTGCTACCATGTTGTGTTGCTACCACGTTGTGTTGCTACCACGTTGTGTTGCTGCCATGTTGTGTTGCTGCCATGTTGTGTTGCTGCCATGTTGTGTTGCTACCACGTTGTGTTGTTACCACGTTGTGTTGCTACCATGTTGTGTTGCTACCATGTTGTGTTGCTGCCATGTTGTGCTGCTACCACGTCGTGTTGCTACCATGCCGTGTTGATGTCATGTTGTGTTGCTGCCATGTTGTGTTGATGTCATGTTGTGTTGATGTCATGTTGTGTTGCTACCATGTTGTGTTGCTGCCATGTTGTGTTGATGTCATGTTGTGTTGCTGCCATGTTGTGTTGATGTCATGTTGTGTTGCTGCCATGTTGTGTTGCTGCCATGTTGTGTTGATGTCATGTTGTGTTGCTGTCATGTTGTGTTGCTGCCATGTTGTGTTTTCATGTCTTAGGTATCTCTTCCTGTAGTGTCTCTCTTCCTGTAGTGTTGTGGTGTCTCTCTTCCTGTAGTGTTGTAGTGTTGTCTCTCTTCCTGTAGTGTTGTAGTGTCTCTCTTCCTGTAGTGTTGTAGTGTCTCTCTTCCTGTAGTGTTGTAGTGTCTCTCTTCCTGTAGTGTTGTTCCTCTTCCTGTAGTGTCTCTCTTCCTGTAGTGTCTCTCTTCCTGTAGTGTTGTTCCTCTTCCTGTAGTGTCTCTCTTCCTGTAGTGTCTCTCTTCCTGTAGTGTCTCTCTTCCTGTAGTGTCTCTCTTCCTGTAGTGTCTCTCTTCCTGTAGTGTCTCTCTTCCTGTAGTGTTGTAGTGTCTCTCTTCCTGTAGTGTTGTAGTGTCTCTCTTCCTGTAGTGTTGTAGTGTCTCTCTTCCTGTAGTGTTGTAATGTCTCTCTTCCTGTAGTGTTGTAGTGTCTCTCTTCCTGTAGTGTTGTAGTGTCTCTCTTACTGTAGTGTTGTATTGTCTCTCTTCCTGTAGTGTTGTAGTGTCTCTCTTCCTGTAGTGTTGTGGTGTCTCTCTTCCTGTAGTGTTGTCTCTCTTCCTGTAGTGTTGTAGTGTCTCTCTTCCTGCAGTGTCTCTCTTCCTGTAGTGTTGTAGTGTCTCTCTTCCTGTAGTGTCTCTCTTCCTGTAGTGTTGTAGTGTCTCTCTTCCTGTAGTGTTGTAGTGTCTCTCTTCCTGTAGTGCTGTAGTGTCTCTCTTCCTGTAGTGCTGTAGTGTCTCTCTTCCTGTAGTGCTGTAGTGTCTCTCTTCCTGTAGTGTTGTAGTGTCTCTCTTCCTGTAGTGTTGTAGTGTCTCTCTTCATGTAGTGCTGTAGTGTCTCTCTTCCTGTAGTGTTGTAGTGTCTCTCTTCCTGTAGTGTTCTAATGTCTCTCTTCCTGTAGTGTTGTAGTGTCTCTCTTCCTGTAGTGTTGTAGTGTCTCTCTTCCTGTAGTGTTGTAGTGTCTCTCTTCCTGTAGTGTTGTAGTGTCTCTCTTCCTGTAGTGTTGTAGTGTCTCTCTTCATCTAGTGTTGTAGTGTCTCTCTTCCTGTAGTGTTGTAGTGTCTCTCTTCCTGTAGTGTTGTAGTGTCTCTCTTCCTGTAGTGTTGTAGTGTCTCTCTTCCTGTAGTGTTGTAGTGTCTCTCTTCCTGTAGTGTTGTAGTGTCTCTCTTCTGGTAGTGTTGTAGTGTCTCTCTTCCTGTGGTGTCTCTCTTCCTGTAGTGTTGTAGTGTCTCTCTTCCTGTAGTGTTGTAGTGTCTCTCTTCCTGTAGTGTTGTAGTGTCTCTCTTCCTGTAGTGCTGTAGTGTCTCTTCCTGTAGTGTCTCTCTTTATGTAGTGTTGTAGTGTCTCTCTTCCTGTAGTGTTGTAGTGTCTCTCTTCCTGTAGTGTTGTAGTGTCTCTCTTCCTGTAGTGTTGTAGTGTCTCTCTTCCTGTAGTGTCTCTCTTCCTGTAGTGTTGTAGTGTCTCTCTTCTGGTAGTGTTGTAGTGTCTCTCTTCCTGTGGTGTCTCTCTTCCTGTAGTGTTGTAGTGTCTCTCTTCCTGTAGTGTTGTAGTGTCTCTCTTCCTGTAGTGTCTCTCTTCCTGTAGTGTTGTAGTGTCTCTCTTCCTGTAGTGTCTCTCTTCCTGTAGTGTTGTAGTGTCTCTCTTCCTGTAGTGTTGTAGTGTCTCTCTTCCTGTAGTGTCTCTCTTCCTGTAGTGTTGTAGTGTCTCTCTTCCTGTAGTGTTGTAGTTTCTCTCTTCATGTAGTGTTGTAGTGTCTCTCTTCCTGTAGTGTTGTAGTGTCTCTCTTCCTGTAGTGTTGTGGTGTCTCTCTTCCTGTAGTGTTGTAGTGTCTCTCTTCCTGTAGTGTTGTAGTGTCTCTCTTCCTGTAGTGTTGTAGTGTCTCTCTTCCTGTAGTGTTGTAGTGTCTCTCTTCCTGTAGTGTTGTAGTGTCTCTCTTCATCTAGTGTTGTAGTGTCTCTCTTCCTGTAGTGTCTCTCTTCCTGTAGTGTTGTAGTGTCTCTCTTCATGTAGTGTCTCTCTTCCTGTAGTGTTGTAGTGTCTCTCTTCCTGTAGTGTTGTAATGTCTCTCTTTCTGTAGTGTTGTAATGTCTCTCTTCCTGTAGTGTTGTAGTGTCTCTCTTCCTGTAGTGTTTTAGTGTCTCTCTTCCTGTAGTGTTGTAGTGTCTCTCTTCCTGTAGTGTTGTAGTGTCTCTCTTCCTGTAGTGTTGTGGTGTCTCTCTTCCTGTAGTGTTGTAGTGTCTCTCTTCCTGTAGTGCTGTAGTGTCTCTCTTCCCGTAGTGCTGTAGTGTCTCTCTTCGTGTAGTGTTGTAGTGTCTCTCTTCCTGTAGTGTTGTAGTGTCTCTCTTCCTGTAGTGTTGTAGTGTCTCTCTTCATGTAGTGGTGTAGTGTCTCTCTTCCTGTAGTGTTGTAGTGTCTCTCTTCCTGTAGTGTTGTAGTGTCTCTCTTCCTGTAGTGTTGTAATGTCTCTCTTCCTGTAGTGTTGTAGTGTCTCTCTTCCTGTAGTGTTGTAGTGTCTCTCTTACTGTAGTGTTGTATTGTCTCTCTTCCTGTAGTGTTGTAGTGTCTCTCTTCCTGTAGTGTTGTGGTGTCTCTCTTCCTGTAGTGTTGTCTCTCTTCCTGTAGTGTTGTAGTGTCTCTCTTCCTGCAGTGTCTCTCTTCCTGTAGTGTTGTAGTGTCTCTCTTCCTGTAGTGTCTCTCTTCCTGTAGTGTTGTAGTGTCTCTCTTCCTGTAGTGTTGTAGTGTCTCTCTTCCTGTAGTGCTGTAGTGTCTCTCTTCCTGTAGTGCTGTAGTGTCTCTCTTCCTGTAGTGCTGTAGTGTCTCTCTTCCTGTAGTGTTGTAGTGTCTCTCTTCCTGTAGTGTTGTAGTGTCTCTCTTCCTGTAGTGTTGTAGTGTCTCTCTTCATGTAGTGCTGTAGTGTCTCTCTTCCTGTAGTGTTGTAGTGTCTCTCTTCCTGTAGTGTTCTAATGTCTCTCTTCCTGTAGTGTTGTAGTGTCTCTCTTCCTGTAGTGTTGTAGTGTCTCTCTTCCTGTAGTGTTGTAGTGTCTCTCTTCATCTAGTGTTGTAGTGTCTCTCTTCCTGTAGTGTTGTAGTGTCTCTCTTCCTGTAGTGTTGTAGTGTCTCTTTCCTGTAGTGTTGTAGTGTCTCTCTTCCTGTAGTGTTGTAGTGTCTCTCTTCCTGTAGTGTTGTAGTGTCTCTCTTCTGGTAGTGTTGTAGTGTCTCTCTTCCTGTGGTGTCTCTCTTCCTGTAGTGTTGTAGTGTCTCTCTTCCTGTAGTGTTGTAGTGTCTCTCTTCCTGTAGTGTTGTAGTGTCTCTCTTCCTGTAGTGCTGTAGTGTCTCTTCCTGTAGTGTCTCTCTTTATGTAGTGTTGTAGTGTCTCTCTTCCTGTAGTGTTGTAGTGTCTCTCTTCCTGTAGTGTTGTAGTGTCTCTCTTCCTGTAGTGTTGTAGTGTCTCTCTTCCTGTAGTGTTGTAGTGTATCTCTTCCTGTAGTGTTGTAGTGTCTCTCTTCCTGTAGTGTTGTAGTGTCTCTCTTCTGGTAGTGTTGTAGTGTCTCTCTTCCTGTGGTGTCTCTCTTCCTGTAGTGTTGTAGTGTCTCTCTTCCTGTAGTGTTGTAGTGTCTCTCTTCCTGTAGTGTTGTTCCTCTTCCTGTAGTGTTGTAGTGTCTCTCTTCCTGTAGTGTTGTAGTGTCTCTCTTCCTGTAGTGTTGTAGTGTCTCTCTTCCTGTAGTGTTGTAGTGTCTCTCTTCCTGTATTGTTGTAGTGTCTCTCTTCCTGTAGTGTCTCTTTTCCTGTAGTGTTGTAGTGTCTCTCTTCCTGTAGTGTTGTAGTGTCTCTCTTCCTGTAGTGTCTCTTTTCCTGTAGTGTCTCTTTTCCTGTAGTGTTGTAGTGTCTCTCTTCCTGTAGTGTTGTAGTGTCTCTCTTCATGTAGTGTCTCTCTTCCTGTAGTGTCTCTTTTCCTGTAGTGTTGTAGTGTCTCTCTTCCTGTAGTGTTGTAGTGTTGTAGTGTCTCTCTTCCTGTAGTGTCTCTCTTCCTGTAGTGTTGTGGTGTCTCTCTTCCTGTAGTGTTGTAGTGTTGTCTCTTTTCCTGTAGTGTTGTAGTGTTCCTCTTCCTGTAGTGTTGTAGTGTCTCTCTTCCTGTAGTGTCTCTCTTCCTGTAGTGTCTCTCTTCATGTAGTGTTGTAGTGTCTCTCTTCCTGTAGTGTCTCTCTTCATGTAGTGTTGTAGTGTCTCTCTTCCTGTAGTGTCTCTCTTCCTGTAGTGTTCCTCTTCATGTAGTGTTGTAGTGTCTCTCTTCCTGTAGTGTTGTAGTGTTGTCTCTCTTTATGTAGTGTTGTAGTGTCTCTCTTCCTGTAGTGTTGTAGTGTTGTCTCTCTTTATGTAGTGCTGTAGTGTCTCTCTTCCTGTAGTGTTGTGGTGTCTCTCTTCCTGTAGTGTTGTAGTGTCTCTCTTCCTGTATTGTTGTAGTTTCTCTCTTCCTGTAGTGTTGTAGTGTCTCTCTTCTGGTAGTGTTGTAGTGTCTCTCTTCCTGTGGTGTCTCTCTTCCTGTAGTGTTGTAGTGTCTCTCTTCCTGTAGTGTTGTAGTGTCTCTCTTCCTGTAGTGTTGTTCCTCTTCCTGTAGTGTTGTAGTGTCTCGCTTCCTGTAGTGTTGTAGTGTCTCTCTTCCTGTAGTGTTGTAGTGTCTCTCTTCCTGTAGTGTTGTAGTGTCTCTCTTCCTGTAGTGTTGTAGTGTCTCTCTTCCTGTAGTGTCTCTTTTCCTGTAGTGTTGTAGTGTTTCTCTTCCTGTAGTGTTGTAGTGTCTCTCTTCCTGTAGTGTCTCTCTTCCTGTAGTGTCTCTCTTCATGTAGTGTTGTAGTGTCTCTCTTCCTGTAGTGTTGTAGTGTTGTCTCTCTTTATGTAGTGTTGTGGTGTCTCTCTTCCTGTAGTGTTCCTCTTCCTGTAGTGTTGTAGTGTCTCTCTTCCTGTAGTGTTGTAGTGTTGTCTCTCTTTATGTAGTGTTGGGGTGTCTCTCTTCCTGTAGTGTTGTAGTGTCTCTCTTCCTGTAGTGTTGTGGTGTCTCTCTTCCTGTAGTGTTGTGGTGTCTCTCTTCCTGTAGTGTTGTAGTGTCTCTCTTCCTGTAGTGTTGTAGTGTCTCTCTTCCTGTAGTGTTGTAGTGTCTCTCTTCCTGTAGTGTTGTAGTGTCTCTCTTCATCTAGTGTTGTAGTGTCTCTCTTCCTGTAGTGTTGTAGTGTCTCTCTTCCTGTAGTGTTGTAGTGTCTCTCTTCCTGTAGTGTTGTAGTGTCTCTCTTCCTGTAGTGTTGTAGTGTCTCTCTTCTGGTAGTGTTGTAGTGTCTCTCTTCCTGTGGTGTCTCTCTTCCTGTAGTGTTGTAGTGTCTCTCTTCCTGTAGTGTTGTAGTGTCTCTCTTCCTGTAGTGTTGTAGTGTCTCTCTTCCTGTAGTGCTGTAGTGTCTCTTCCTGTAGTGTCTCTCTTTATGTAGTGTTGTAGTGTCTCTCTTCCTGTAGTGTTGTAGTGTCTCTCTTCCTGTAGTGTTGTAGTGTCTCTCTTCCTGTAGTGTTGTAGTGTCTCTCTTCCTGTAGTGTTGTTCCTCTTCCTGTAGTGTTGTAGTGTCTCGCTTCCTGTAGTGTTGTAGTGTCTCTCTTCCTGTAGTGTTGTAGTGTCTCTCTTCCTGTAGTGTTGTAGTGTCTCTCTTCCTGTAGTGTTGTAGTGTCTCTCTTCCTGTATTGTTGTAGTGTCTCTCTTCCTGTAGTGTCTCTTTTCCTGTAGTGTTGTAGTGTCTCTCTTCCTGTAGTGTTGTAGTGTCTCTCTTCCTGTAGTGTCTCTTTTCCTGTAGTGTCTCTTTTCCTGTAGTGTTGTAGTGTCTCTCTTCCTGTAGTGTTGTAGTGTCTCTCTTCATGTAGTGTCTCTCTTCCTGTAGTGTCTCTTTTCCTGTAGTGTTGTAGTGTCTCTCTTCCTGTAGTGTTGTAGTGTTGTAGTGTCTCTCTTCCTGTAGTGTCTCTCTTCCTGTAGTGTTGTGGTGTCTCTCTTCCTGTAGTGTTGTAGTGTTGTCTCTTTTCCTGTAGTGTTGTAGTGTTCCTCTTCCTGTAGTGTTGTAGTGTCTCTCTTCCTGTAGTGTTGTAGTGTCTCTCTTCTGGTAGTGTTGTAGTGTCTCTCTTCCTGTGGTGTCTCTCTTCCTGTAGTGTTGTAGTGTCTCTCTTCCTGTAGTGTTGTAGTGTCTCTCTTCCTGTAGTGTTGTAGTGTCTCTCTTCCTGTAGTGCTGTAGTGTCTCTTCCTGTAGTGTCTCTCTTTATGTAGTGTTGTAGTGTCTCTCTTCCTGTAGTGTTGTAGTGTCTCTCTTCCTGTAGTGTTGTAGTGTCTCTCTTCCTGTAGTGTTGTAGTGTCTCTCTTCCTGTAGTGTTGTTCCTCTTCCTGTAGTGTTGTAGTGTCTCGCTTCCTGTAGTGTTGTAGTGTCTCTCTTCCTGTAGTGTTGTAGTGTCTCTCTTCCTGTAGTGTTGTAGTGTCTCTCTTCCTGTAGTGTTGTAGTGTCTCTCTTCCTGTATTGTTGTAGTGTCTCTCTTCCTGTAGTGTCTCTTTTCCTGTAGTGTTGTAGTGTCTCTCTTCCTGTAGTGTTGTAGTGTCTCTCTTCCTGTAGTGTCTCTTTTCCTGTAGTGTCTCTTTTCCTGTAGTGTTGTAGTGTCTCTCTTCCTGTAGTGTTGTAGTGTCTCTCTTCATGTAGTGTCTCTCTTCCTGTAGTGTCTCTTTTCCTGTAGTGTTGTAGTGTCTCTCTTCCTGTAGTGTTGTAGTGTTGTAGTGTCTCTCTTCCTGTAGTGTCTCTCTTCCTGTAGTGTTGTGGTGTCTCTCTTCCTGTAGTGTTGTAGTGTTGTCTCTCTTCCTGTAGTGTTGTAGTGTTCCTCTTCCTGTAGTGTTGTAGTGTCTCTCTTCATGTAGTGTTGTAGTGTCTCTCTTCCTGTAGTGTTGTAGTGTCTCTCTTCCTGTAGTGTTGTAGTGTCTCTCTTCTGGTAGTGTTGTAGTGTCTCTCTTCCTGTGGTGTCTCTCTTCCTGTAGTGTTGTAGTGTCTCTCTTCCTGTAGTGTTGTAGTGTCTCTCTTCCTGTAGTGTTGTTCCTCTTCCTGTAGTGTTGTAGTGTCTCGCTTCCTGTAGTGTTGTAGTGTCTCTCTTCCTGTAGTGTTGTAGTGTCTCTCTTCCTGTAGTGTTGTAGTGTCTCTCTTCCTGTAGTGTTGTAGTGTCTCTCTTCCTGTAGTGTCTCTTTTCCTGTAGTGTTGTAGTGTTTCTCTTCCTGTAGTGTTGTAGTGTCTCTCTTCCTGTAGTGTCTCTCTTCCTGTAGTGTCTCTCTTCATGTAGTGTTGTAGTGTCTCTCTTCCTGTAGTGTTGTAGTGTTGTCTCTCTTTATGTAGTGTTGTGGTGTCTCTCTTCCTGTAGTGTTCCTCTTCCTGTAGTGTTGTAGTGTCTCTCTTCCTGTAGTGTTGTAGTGTTGTCTCTCTTTATGTAGTGTTGGGGTGTCTCTCTTCCTGTAGTGTTGTAGTGTCTCTCTTCCTGTAGTGTTGTGGTGTCTCTCTTCCTGTAGTGTTGTGGTGTCTCTCTTCCTGTAGTGTTGTAGTGTCTCTCTTCCTGTAGTGTTGTAGTGTCTCTCTTCCTGTAGTGTTGTAGTGTCTCTCTTCCTGTAGTGTTGTAGTGTCTCTCTTCCTGTAGTGTTGTAGTGTCTCTCTTCCTGTAGTGTTGTAGTGTCTCTCTTCCTGTAGTGTTGTTCCTCTCTTCCTGTAGTGTTGTAGTGTCTCTCTTCCTGTAGTGTTGTAGTGTCTCTCTTCCTGTAGTGTTGTAGTGTCTCTCTTCCTGTAGTGTTGGTGTCTCTCTTCCTGTAGTATTGTAGTGTCTCTCTTCCTGTAGTGTTGTAGTGTCTCTCTTCCTGTAGTGTTGTGGTGTCTCTCTTCCTGTAGTGTTGTTCCTCTTCCTGTAGTGTTGTGGTGTCTCTCTTCCTGCAGTGTCTCTCTTCCTGTAGTGTTGTAGTGTCTCTCTTCCTGCAGTGTCTCTCTTCCTGTAGTGTTGTAGTGTCTCTCTTCCTGTAGTGTCTCTCTTCCTGTAGTGTTGTAGTGTCTCTCGTCCTGTAGTGTCTCTCTTCCTGTAGTGTTGTTCCTCTTCCTGTAGTGTTGTAGTGTCTCTCTTCCTGTAGTGTTGTAGTGTCTCTCTTCCTGTAGTGTCTCTCTTCCTGTAGTGTTGTAGTGTTGTCTCTCTTTATGTAGTGTTGTAGTGTCTCTCTTCCTGTAGTGTTGTAGTGTCTCTCTTTATGTAGTGTTGTAGTGTCTCTCTTCCTGTAGTGTTGTAGTGTCTCTCTTCCTGTAGTGTTGTAGTGTCTCTCTTTATGTAGTGTTGTGGTGTCTCTCTTCCTGTAGTGTTGTTCCTCTTCCTGTAGTGTTGTAGTGTCTCTCTTCCTGTAGAGTTGTGGTGTCTCTCTTCCTGCAGTGTCTCTCTTCCTGTAGTGTTGTAGTGTCTCTCTTCCTGTAGTGTCTCTCTTCCTGTAGTGTTGTAGTGTCTCTCTTCCTGTAGTGTCTCTCTTCCTGTAGTGTTGTTCCTCTTCCTGTAGTGTTGTAGTGTCTCTCTTCCTGTAGTGTTGTAGTGTCTCTCTTCCTGTAGTGTCTCTCTTCCTGTAGTGTTGTAGTGTTGTCTCTCTTTATGTAGTGTTGTAGTGTTGTCTCTCTTTATGTAGTGTTGTAGTGTCTCTCTTTATGTAGTGTTGGGGTGTCTCTCTTCCTGTAGTGTTGTGGTGTCTCTCTTCATGTAGTGTTGTAGTGTCTCTCTTCCTGTAGTGTTGTAGTGTGGTCTCTCTTTATGTAGTGTTGGGGTGTCTCTCTTCCTGTAGTGTTGTAGTGTCTCTCTTCCTGTAGTGTTGTAGTGTCTCTCTTCATGTAGTGTTGTAGTGTCTCTCTTCCTGTAGTGTTGTCTCTCTTTATGTAGTGTTGGGGTGTTTCTCTTCCTGTAGTGTTGTGGTGTCTCTCTTCCTGTAGTGTTGTTCCTCTTTCTGTAGTGTTGTAGTGTCTCTCTTCCTGTAGTGTTGTAGTGTTGTCTCTCTTCCCGTAGTGTTGTGGTGTCTCTCTTCCTGTAGTGTTGTAGTGTCTCTCTTCCTGTAGTGTTGTAGTGTCTCTCTTCCTGTAGTGTTGTAGTGTCTCTCTTCCTGTAGTGTTGTAGTGTCTCTCTTCCTGTAGTGTTGTAGTGTCTCTCTTCCTGTAGTGTTGTAGTGTCTCTCTTCCTGTAGTATTGTAGTGTCTCTCTTCCTGTAGTATTGTAGTGTCTCTCTTCCTGTAGTGTTGTTCCTCTCTTCCTGTAGTGTTGTAGTGTCTCTCTTCCTGTAGTGTTGGTGTCTCTCTTCCTGTAGTATTGTAGTGTCTCTCTTCCTGTAGTGTTGTAGTGTCTCTCTTCCTGTAGTGTTGTGGTGTCTCTCTTCCTGTAGTGTTGTTCCTCTTCCTGTAGTGTTGTAGTGTCTCTCTTCCTGTAGAGTTGTGGTGTCTCTCTTCCTGCAGTGTCTCTCTTCCTGTAGTGTTGTAGTGTCTCTCTTCCTGTAGTGTCTCTCTTCCTGTAGTGTTGTAGTGTCTCTCTTCCTGTAGTGTCTCTCTTCCTGTAGTGTTGTTCCTCTTCCTGTAGTGTTGTAGTGTCTCTCTTCCTGTAGTGTTGTAGTGTCTCTCTTCCTGTAGTGTCTCTCTTCCTGTAGTGTTGTCTCTCTTTATGTAGTGTTGTAGTGTCTCTCTTCCTGTAGTGTTGTAGTGTCTCTCTTTATGTAATGTTGTAGTGTCTCTCTTTATGTAGTGTTGTAGTGTCTCTCTTCCTGTAGTGTTGTAGTGTTGTCTCTCTTTATGTAGTGTTGTAGTGTCTCTCTTCCTGTAGTGTTGTAGTGTCTCTCTTTATGTAGTGTTGGGGTGTCTCTCTTCCTGTAGTGTTGTGGTGTCTCTCTTCATGTAGTGTTGTAGTGTCTCTCTTCCTGTAGTGTTGTAGTGTGGTCTCTCTTTATGTAGTGTTGGGGTGTCTCTCTTCCTGTAGTGTTGTAGTGTCTCTCTTCCTGTAGTGTTGTAGTGTCTCTCTTCATGTAGTGTCTCTCTTCCTGTAGTGTTGTCTCTCTTTATGTAGTGTTGGGGTGTTTCTCTTCCTGTAGTGTTGTGGTGTCTCTCTTCCTGTAGTGTTGTAGTGTTGTCTCTCTTCCTGTAGTGTTGTGGTGTCTCTCTTCCTGTAGTGTTGTAGTGTTGTCTCTCTTCCTGTAGTGTTGTAGTGTTGTCTCTCTTCCTGTAGTGTTGTAGTGTCTCTCTTCCTGTAGTGTTGTAGTGTCTCTTCCTGTAGTGTTGTAGTGTTCCTCTTCCTGTAGTGTTGTAGTGTCTCTCTTCCTGTAGTGTTGTAGTGTCTCTCTTCCTGTAGTGTTGTAGTGTGGTCTCTCTTTATGTAGTGTTGGGGTGTCTCTCTTCCTGTAGTGTTGTAATGTCTCTCTTCCTGTAGTGTTGTAGTGTCTCTCTTCCTGTAGTGTTGTAGTGTCTCTCTTCCTGTAGTGTTGTAGTGTCTCTCTTCCTGTAGTGTTGTAGTGTCTCTCTTCCTGTAGTGTTGTAGTGTCTCTCTTCCTGTAGTGTCTCTCTTCCTGTAGTGTTGTAGTGTCTCTCTTCCTGTAGTGTTGTTCCTCTTCCTGTAGTGTTGTAGTGTCTCTCTTCCTGTAGTGTCTCTCTTCCTGTAGTGTTGTAGTGTCTCTCTTCCTGTAGTGTTGTAGTGTCTCTCTTCCTGTAGTGTTGTAGTGTCTCTCTTCCTGTAGTGTTGTAGTGTCTCTCTTCCTGTAGTGTTGTAGTGTCTCTCTTCCTGTAGTGTCTCTCTTCCTGTAGTGTTGTAGTGTCTCTCTTCCTGTAGTGTTGTAGTGTCTCTCTTCCTGTAGTGTCTCTCTTCCTGTAGTGTTGTAGTGTCTCTCTTCCTGTAGTGTCTCTCTTCCTGTAGTGTTGTAGTGTCTCTCTTCCTGTAGTGTTGTAGTGTCTCTCTTCCTGTAGTGTCTCTCTTCCTGTAGTGTTGTAGTGTCTCTCTTCCTGTAGTGTTGCAGTGTCTCTCTTCCTGTAGTGTTGTAGTGTCTCTCTTCCTGTAGTGTTGTAGTGTCTCTCTTCCTGTAGTGTTGCAGTGTCTCTCTTCCTGTAGTGTTGTAGTGTCTCTCTTCCTGTAGTGTTGTAGTGTCTCTCTTCCTGTAGTGTTGTAGTGTCTCTCTTCCTGTAGTGTTGTAGTGTCTCTCTTCATGTAGTGTTGTAGTGTCTCTCTTCCTGTAGTGTTGTAGTGTCTCTCTTCCTGTAGTGTCTCTCTTCCTGTAGTGTTGTTTCTCTTGTGTGTAGATTTTTATTTAATCCATTTATCAAATTAAATTAAATTTGATTAAATTAAATCAAATTTGATTGGTCACATACACATGGTTAGCAGATGTTAATGCGAGTGCAGCGAAATGCTTGTGCTTCTAGTTCCGACAATGCAGTAATATCTAACAAGTAATCTAACAATTCCACAACAACTACCTAATACACAAAAATCTAAGTAAAGAGATGGAATAGGAATATGTACATATAAATATATGGATGAGCAATGACCGAGCGCAAACTGGCTCTAACCAGAATAGAAAGAGGAGTGGGAGGCCCCGGTGCAGAACTGAGCAAGAGGACAAGTGCATTAGAGTGTCTAGTCACAAGAACTATGTTCTCGATGTTCATAAACCAATTCAATTAAACTACTTCGTCTGCAAACCAGGATTTGTAAGATACTGGTTGGAATGAAAACAGACGGAGGCCCAGTCTACAATAGTCGAATGTTTATCCACGGGAACCTTCTGACGTCCACAATACAAAGACCTCCATTTTAAGTGGAGCTGTTGTTTCCTACCTTCACCGCCTGGGGGCGACCCGTCAGAAATTCCAGGACCCAGTTGCACAGGGCAGGGTTGAGACCCAGGGCCTAAAGATGAATGAGTTTGGAGGGTACTATGGTGTTAAATGCTGAGCTGTAGTCGATGAACAGCATTCTCACATAGGTATTCCTCTTGTCCAGATGGGTAAGGGCAGTGTGCAGTGTGGTTGAGATTGCGTCGTCTGTGGACCTATTTGGGCGGTAAAGCAAATTGGAGTGGGTCTAGGGTGTCAGGTAGGGTGGAGGTGATATGGTCCTTGACTAGTCTCTCAAAGCACTTCATGATGACAGAAGTGAGCGCTACGGGGTGATCAGGGGTCTGAATACTTGACAGTAACATAACCTTGCATCTTAATGTCAATTTTTTTTTTTTTTGAAATGTTGGAGTTGCAGGTTCACCTTTTCTTTTGGGGTGTTGCAATAGGTGAACAGTCAGTGTCTAAATAATGTGTGTGAAATGCTTGATAGTCTGTGATGTAAACAGAGACGTTAAAACAGACTTGATAGTCTATGTGATGTAAACTGAGACGTTAAAACAGACTTGATAGTCTATGTGATGTAAACAGAGACGTTAAAACAGACTTGATAGTCTATGATGTAAACATGTCTACTTCCTCGGAGACCTGAGTTGGTTTTCATCAAGCTGTCCGCTCAACAGGAAGCTTCTCACTGTAAACCAGTGTCTGTAATCTGGTTCAGGTTATTAATCAACCCACTCAAGAGGATGCTTCTCACTGTAAACCAGTGTCTGTAATCTGGTTCAGGTTATTAATCAACCCACTCAAGAGGATGCTTCTCACTGTAAACCAGTGTCTGTAATCTGGTTCAGGTTATTAATCAACCCACTCAAGAGGATGCTTCTCACTGTAAACCAGTGTCTGTAATCTGATTCAGGTTATTAATCAACCCACTCAACAGGAAGCTTCTCACTGTAACCAGTGTCTGTAATCTGGTTCAGGTTATTAATCAACCCACTCAACAGGAAGCTTCTCACTGTAACCAGTGTCTGTAATCTGGTTCAGGTTATTAATCAACCTACCAGGTTGTTTACAAACACGACAGGAACAAGATCATCCACATGTATTGATCACATTTCTACTAATACTGTAGAACTTTGTTCTGAAGCTGTATCCGTACCCATTGGATGCTGTGATCACAATATAGTGGTTATATGCAGGAAAGACAAAGTTCCAACAGCTGGACCTAAAATAGTGTTTAAGAGATCATACATAAGATTTTGCTGTGACTCTTATGTGGAACGATGTTAAAACTATTTGTTGGTCTGATGTGATCAATGAGGAGCATCCAGACGCTGCACTTGATGAATTTATGGAATTGCTTCTCTCCAATTATTGATAAACATGAACCTGTTAAGATTGATGAAGAATTGAAAAACTGTATGGTTGAAAGAGATTGGGGCAAAACGGAGTGGCTAGTAAGTCTGGCTGAACATCTGACAGCCTGACTTACTACAAATTGAGAAATTACGTGACTAAACTCAAGAAGAAGAAGACACTGTATTAGGAAGCCAAGATCAATGATATAAAGAATGAACTTTGGCGTATTTTAAATGAAATTATGGACAGAAAGACATTCAACTCCGTCTTTCATTGAATCCGATGGGTTATTCACACACAAAACCATTTCATCTTGACAACTATTTTAATGATTACTTCATTGGCAAAGTGGGAAAATTTAGGCAGGAATTGCCAACAACAAACAGAGAGCCGTCGTATTCATGAATAAAGAAAACAAATAATGAAAGAAAAGTTTGAATTTTTCTAACGAATAGTGGTAATAATAGTGTGTAAGAGGTGGATAATCAATAATGACAAACCTGGCATTGACCACTTAGATGGAAAGCTACTGAGGATGGCATCTGACTCTATAGCCACTCCTATCTGTCATATCTTTAATCTGAGCCTAGAGGAAGGTTGTATGTCCTCAGGCCTGGAGGGAAGCCAAAGTCATTCCGCTACCCAAGAGTGGTAAGGCAGCCTTTACTGGTTCGAAGAGCAGACCTATCAGCTTGCTGCCAGCTCTTAGCAAACTGTTGGGGAAAAAATTGTGTTTGACCAAATACAATGGCATTTCTCTGTAAACAAACTAACACCAGACTTTCAGCAGGCTTATCGAGAAGGGCAATCAACTCTGTGAAAAATGACAGATGATTGGTTAAAATAAATAAGTAGGAGATTGTGGGAGCTGTACTGTTAGAATTCAGTGCGGTCTGAGGCACTGCATTGCAGAGGTCTGAGGCACTGCATCGCAGGGGACTGAGGCACTGCATCGCAGGGGACTGAGGCACTGCATCACAGCAGACTGAGGCACTGCATCGCAGGGGACTGAGGCACTGCATCTCAGCGGACTGAGGCACTGCATCGCAGCGGTCTGAGGCACTGCATCGCAGGGGACTGAGGCACTGCATCGCAGGGGACTGAGGCACTGCATCGCAGCGGACTGAGGCACTGCATCGCAGGGGACTGAGGCACTGCATCGCAGGGGACTGAGGCACTGCATCGCAGGGGACTGAGGCACTGCATCGCAGGGGACTGAGGCACTGCATCGCAGGGGACTGAGGCACTGCATCGCAGCGGTCTGAGGCACTGCATCGCAGCGGTCTGAGGCACTGCATCGCAGGGGACTGAGGCACTGCATCACAGCGGACTGAGGCACTGCATCGCAGGGGACTGAGTCACTGTATCACAGCGGTCTGAGGCACTGCATCACAGCGGTCTGAGGCACTGCATCACAGAGGACTGAGGCACTGCATCACAGCGGACTGAGGCACTGCATCGCAGCGGTCTGAGGCACTGCATCGCAGCGGACTGAGGCACTGCATCGCAGGGGACTGAGGCACTGCATCGCAGGGGACTGAGGCACTGCATCGCCGCGGTCAGGAAGGTAAATCACAGGACTATGGGGATGGTATAGTCTATATATCAGTATGGTAAATCACAGGCCTATGGGGATGGTACAGGCTATATATCAGTATGGTAACTCACAGGCCTATGGGGATGGTACAGGCTATATATCAGTATGGTAACTCACAGGCCTATGGGGATGGTACATGCTATATATCAGTATGGTAACTCACAGGCCTATGGGGATGGTACAGGCTATATATCAGTTTGGTAACTCACAGGCCTATGGGGATGGTACAGGCTATATATCAGTTTGGTAACTCACAGGCCTATGGGGATGGTACAGGCTATATATCAGTATGGTAAATCACAGGACTATGGGGATGGTACAGGCTATATATCAGTTTGGTAACTCACAGGCCTATGGGGATGGTACAGGCTATATATCAGTTTGGTAACTCACAGGCCTATGGGGATGGTATAGTCTATATATCAGTATGGTAACTCACAGGCCTATGGGGATGGTATAGTCTATATATCAGTATGGTAACTCACAGGCCTATGGGGATGGTATAGTCTATATATCAGTATGGTAACTCACAGGCCTATGGGGATGGTACAGTCTATATATCAGTATGGTAACTCACAGGCCTATGGGGATGGTACAGGCTATATATCAGTATGGTAACTCACAGGCCTATGGGGATGGTACAGGCTATATATCAGTATGGTAACTCACAGGCCTATGGGGATGGTACAGGCTATATATCAGTTTGGTAACTCACAGGCCTATGGGGATGGTACAGGCTATATATCAGTTTGGTAACTCACAGGACTATGGGGATGGTACAGGCTATATATCAGTTTGGTAACTCACAGGACTATGGGGATGGTACAGGCTATTTATCAGTTTGGTAACTCACAGGCCTATGGGGATGGTACAGGCTATATATCAGGAAGGTAAATCACAGGTGTCATGATGTTGCCCTCTTTGGGTACAGCGAGCACCCCTCCCTCTGCGCCACCCCTTTTCTATGCACCAACCCCCTACCCCCCTGTCTCATACACCCAGGCTGCTGTGGTCAGAGAGAGGTCGTAAATTCCTGGAGGAGATTATCTCCTCATGGCCACAGTATATAGAGAGAGAGAGTTTTCATAGAGAGAACTAAGGAATTTCTTCCACCTCACAGAACTTGAGGTCCGAACAACATTTATGTTCTGGAGAAGGTATAAAAGATCGGAGAAGAATCCAGCTACGAACTGGTCCGTTTGGTACAATTTTGTGAAACTCATGGGAGGCAATACGGCCACATTACCATAACGCTGTTTATATAATAGCCTCAGAGATGAGGCTTACATCTAATTGTTGTATAAGATGAATGAGTGAGGATGATACTGTTTGTAAAATTGTGTAATGTGATTTTGGACTGTTTAATGAAGGAAACTCCAGTTCCCTTTTGAGATTAACTAAATCAGAGGACCGCCCATGAGCCCAGTTATGGGCATCCTGGGACTTTCTGCTCTTCCGAATAAAACCCCCACTCGGGTTTTCTATCACCAGACCCTGTTTCTCTCAATTACGAGAGGACAAAGGTTGCAGACCAGCTTACCTCGATAACGAGAGGGTCAAGGTTGTAGACCATTGCTGAATCTTTTAACCATACCACGTGGTTAAACTCTTAGACTATCGATACCGACAGAATAAGAACAAGTCTTTGATACTAATTACAAGTCTGCAGCTAGGAATTCGGTATCATTGAACGCGAAGAACGACAACCGCCGAAACATCTATTCAATAACGACATGAATGAGTGTCACTCTGAACTATCCATTCTAACCACGACAGAGAGAGAGAGAGAGCGGACAGACTCTCTAACAGAAACAAACTTTTCAACAGAGATCCCGACGACACACTGAGCGTAAATAACTGTTATAACAGGTCCTAACCACATTAAAGGTTAATGGAATATCTGTATTCGTGTCATGAACATGTTATAACAGGATTATAGAATATAGAACATGTAAATTACAGGATCATAGAATATAGAACATGTAAATTACAGGATCATAGAATATAGAACATGTAAATTACAGGATCATAGAATATAGAACATGTAAATTACAGGATCATAGAATATAGAACATGTAAATTATAGAATCATAGAATATAGAACATGTTATAACAGGATTATAGAATATAGAACATGTAAATTACAGGATCATAGAATATAGAACATGTAAATTACAGGATCATAGAATATAGAACATGTAAATTATAGAATCATAGAATATAGAACATGTTATAACAGGATTATAGAATATAGAACATGTAAATTACAGGATCATAGAATATAGAACATGTAAATTATAGAATCATAGAATATAGAACATGTAAATTACAGGATCATAGAATATAGAACATGTAAATTACAGGATCATAGAATATAGAACATGTGAATTACAGTATCATAGAATATAGAACATGTAAATTACAGGATCATAGAATATAGAACATGTAAATTACAGGATCATAGAATATAGAACATGTAAATTACAGGATTATAGAATATAGAACATGTAAATTACAGGATCATAGAATATAGAACATGTAAATGACAGGATCATAGAATATAGAACATGTAAATTATAGAATCATAGAATATAGAACATGTAAATTACAGGATTATAGAATATAGAACATGTAAATGACAGGATCATAGAATATAGAACATGTAAATTACAGGATCATAGAACATGTAAATTACAGGATCATAGAATATAGAACATGTAAATTATAGAATCATAGAATATAGAACATGTAAATGACAGGATCATAGAATATAGAACATGTAAATTATAGAATCATAGAATATAGAACATGTTATAACAGGATTATAGAATATAGAACATGTAAATTACAGGATCATAGAATATAGAACATGTAAATGACAGGATCATAGAATATAGAACATGTAAATTACAGGATCATAGAATATAGAACATGTAAATTATAGAATCATAGAATATAGAACATGTAAATGACAGGATCATAGAACATGTAAATCATAGAATCATAGAATATAGAACATGTTATAACAGGATTATAGAATATAGAACATGTTACAGGATCATAGAACATGTAAATTACAGGATCATAGAATATAGAACATGTTACAGGATCATAGAATATAGAACATGTAAATTACAGGATCATAGAATATAGAACATGTAAATTACAGAATCATAGAATATAGAACATGTTACAGGATCATAGAATATAGAACATGTAAATTATAGAATCATAGAATATAGAACATGTAAATTATAGAATCATAGAATATAGAACATGTAAATTATAGAATCATAGAATATAGAACATGTAAATGACAGGATCATAGAATATAGAACATGTAAATTATAGAATCATATAATATAGAACATGTAAATTACAGAATCATATAATATAGAACATGTAAATTACAGGATCATAGAATATAGAACATGTAAATTACAGGATCATAGAATATAGAACATGTAAATTATAGAATCATAGAATATAGAACATGTTATAACAGGATTATAGAATATAGAACATGTAAATTACAGGATCATAGAATATAGAACATGTAAATGACAGGATCATAGAATATAGAACATGTAAATGTAAATTAGTGTGTAAATTAGTCCCCAATGATTAGTGTAGTGTCAACAACGCAGCCACTGCCAGCTAGCCTACATAGTCAACAACGCAGCCTCTGCCAGCTAGCCTACTTCAGCAGTACTGTATCATTTTAATCATTTTAGTCAATAAGATTCTTGCTACGTAAGCTTAACTTTCTGAACACTCGAGACGTGTAGTCCACTTGTCATTCCAATCTCCTTTGCATTAGCGTAGCCTCTTGTGTAGCCTGTCAACTATGTGTCTGTCTTTCCCTGTTCTCTCTTCTCTGCACAGACCATACAAATGCTCCACACCGCGTGGCCGCGGCCACCCTAATCTGGTGGTCCCAGCGCGCACGACCCACGTGGAGTTCCAGGTCTCCGGTAGCCTCTGGAACTGCCGATCTGCGGCCAACAAGGCAGAGTTCATCTCAGCCTATGCCTCCCTCCAGTCCCTCGACTTCTTGGCACTGACGGAAACATGGATCACCACAGACAACACTGCTACTCCTACTGCTCTCTCTTCGTCTGCCCACGTGTTCTCGCACACCCCGAGAGCTTCTGGTCAGCGGGGTGGTGGCACCGGGATCCTCATCTCTCCCAAGTGGTCATTCTCTCTTTCTCCCCTTACCCATCTGTCTATCGCCTCCTTTGAATTCCATGCTGTCACAGTTACCAGCCTTTTCAAGCTTAACATCCTTATCATTTATCACCCTCCAGGTTCCTCGGAGAGTTCATCAATGAGCTTGATGCCTTGATAAGCTCCTTTCCTGAGGACGGCTCACCTCTCACAGTTCTGGGCGACTTTAACCTCCCCACGTCTACCTTTGACTCATTCCTCTCTGCCTCCTTCTTTCCACTCCTCTCCTCTTTTGACCTCACCCTCTCACCTTCCCCCCTACTCACAAGGCAGGAAATACGCTCGACCTCATCTTTACTAGATGCTGTTCTTCCACTAACCTCATTGCAACTCCCCTCCAAGTCTCCGACCACTACCTTGTATCCTTTTCCCTCTCGCTCTCATCCAACACTTCCCACACTGCCCCTACTCGGATGGTATCGCGCCGTCCCAACCTTCGCTCTCTCTCCCCCGCTACTCTCTCCTCTTCCATCCTATCATCTCTTCCCTCTGCTCAAACCTTCTCCAACCTATCTCCTGATTCTGCCTCCTCAACCCTCCTCTCCTCCCTTTCTGCATCCTTTGACTCTCTATGTCCCCTATCCTCCAGGCCGGCTCGGTCCTCCCCTCCCGCTCCGTGGCTCGACGACTCATTGCGAGCTCACAGAACAGGGCTCCGGGCAGCCGAGCGGAAATGGAGGAAAACTCGCCTCCCTGCGGACCTGGCATCCTTTCACTCCCTCCTCTCTACATTTTCCTCTTCTCTCTCTGCTGCTAAAGCCACTTTCTACCACTCTAAATTCCAAGCATCTGCCTCTGCTGGTCTGCCTAACCCTAGGAAGCTCTTTGCCACCTTCTCCTCCCTCCTGAATCCTCCTCCCCCTCCCCCCCCCTCCTCCCTCTCTGCAGATGACTTCGTCAACCATTTTGAAAAGAAGGTCGACGACATCCGATCCTCGTTTGCTAAGTCAAACGACACCGCTGGTTCTGCTCACACTGCCCTACCCTGTGCTCTGACCTCTTTCTCCCCTCTCTCTCCAGATGAAATCTCGCGTCTTGTGACGGCCGGCCGCCCAACAACCTGCCCGCTTGACCCTATCCCCTCCTCTCTTCTCCAGACCATTTCCGGAGACCTTCTCCCTTACCTCACCTCGCTCATCAACTCATCCCTGACCGCTGGCTACGTCCCTTCCGTCTTCAAGAGAGCGAGAGTTGCACCCCTTTTGAAAAAACCTACACTCGATCCCTCCGATGTCAACAACTACAGACCAGTATCCCTTCTTTCTTTTCTCTCCAAAACTCTTGAACGTGCCGTCCTTGGCCAGCTCTCCCGCTATCTCTCTCAGAATGACCTTCTTGATCCAAATCAGTCAGGTTTCAAGACTAGTCATTCAACTGAGACTGCTCTTCTCTGTATCACGGAGGCGCTCCGCACTGCTAAAGCTAACTCTCTCTCCTCTGCTCTCATCCTTCTAGACCTATCGGCTGCCTTCGATACTGTGAACCATCAGATCCTCCTCTCCACCCTCTCCGAGTTGGGCATCTCCGGCGCGGCCCACGCTTGGATTGCGTCCTACCTGACAGTGGCGAATCGCATCTCTGCATGTCTGGCAGACATATCAGTGTGGATGACGGATCACCACCTCAAGCTGAACCTCGGCAAGACGGAGCTGCTCTTCCTCCCGGGGAAGGACTGCCCGTTCCATGATCTCGCCATCACCGTTGACAACTCCATTGTGTCCTCCTCCCAGAGCGCTAAGAACCTTGGCGTGATCCTGGACAACACCCTGTCGTTCTCAACTAACATCAAGGCGGTGGCCCGTTCCTGTAGGTTCATGCTCTACAACATCCGTAGAGTACGACCCTGCCTCACACAGGAAGCGGCGCAGGTCCTAATCCAGGCACTTGTCATCTCCCGTCTGGATTACTGCAACTCGCTGTTGGCTGGGCTCCCTGCCTGTGCCATTAAACCCCTACAACTCATCCAGAACGCCGCAGCCCGTCTGGTGTTCAACCTTCCCAAGTTCTCTCACGTCACCCCGCTCCTCCGCTCTCTCCACTGGCTTCCAGTTGAAGCTTGCATCCGCTACAAGACCATGGTGCTTGCCTACGGAGCTGTGAGGGGAACGGCACCTCAGTACCTCCAGGCTCTGATCAGGCCCTACACCCAAACAAGGGCACTGCGTTCATCCACCTCTGGCCCGCTCGCCTCCCTACCACTGAGGAAGTACAGTTCCCGCTCAGCCCAGTCAAAACTGTTCGCTGCTCTGGCCCCCCAATGGTGGAACAAACTCCCTCACGACGCCAGGACAGCGGAGTCAATCACCACCTTCCGGAGACACCTGAAACCCCACCTCTTTAAGGAATACCTAGGATAGGATAAAGTAATCCCTCTCACCCCCCCTAAAGATTTAGATGCACTACTGTTCCACTGGATGTCATAAGGTGAATGCACCAATTTGTAGTCGCTCTGGATAAGAGCGTCTGCTAAATGACTTAAATGTAAATGTATGTAAATGACAGGATCATACAATATAGAACATGTAAATTACAGGATCATAGAATATAGAACATGTAAATGACAGGATCATAGAATATAGAACATGTAAATTATAGAATCATAGAATATAGAACATGTAAATTACAGAACATGTAAATTATAGAATCGGTTTTACTTTCAAGCCAGTCCCCAAATTGGAAGAGTCATGTTACTAAATTAAATAGTTAATTGTATGCTAATTGCATGTTAATTTAGAAGTAAAAGGAATCCTAAAGTAATTACGTTACTGATTACTTTATTTCCATATAACCGTAAAACACCCAACCTGGTGTGTGTGTGTGTGTGTGTGTGTGTGTATGTGTGTGTGTGTGTATATAAATGGGGCTTGTGAGAGCCATCTACCTTCAGTACCAGACACACATGTATGTATATGAGGATATATCAATAGACTGAGACATGACAGGGAAGTAAAAGATAGGTTCTCCATATGCTCTCTGTCATTCGATCTCTCCCTCTCCACATCTCTCTTTCTGCAGAGAACTATCCATTCATCCGCCCCTCTTGCTCTGTCTCCCGCTCTCCATCTCTCCATCCTCCTCTGTCCTTCTCGCTCTCCATCTCTCCATCCTCCTCTGTCCTTCTCGCTCTCCATCTCTCCATCCTCCCCTGTCCTTCTCGCTCTCCATCTCTCCATCCTCCTCTGTCCTTCTCTCTCTCCATCCTCCTCTGTCCTTCTCGCTCTCCATCTCTCCATCCTCCTCTGTCCTTCTCGCTCTCCATCTCTCCATCCTCCCCTGTCCTTCTCGCTCTCCATCTCTCCTTCCTCCTCTGTCCTTCTCTTTCTCTCCATCCTCTGTCCTTCTCGCTCTCCATCCTCCTCTGTCCTTCTCGCTCTCCATCTCTCTATCCTCCTCTGTCCTTCTCGCTCTCTTTCTCTCCTTCCCTCTCGATTGTAGCAAACATGTAAGTAACAGGTTGCTGTGGAAACCGAGCTTCCTTTCAGTAAAACTGATCTACCGGGTCTTTAATCACATGTGTGTCCATACCATGGTAAACCAGTCAGAGCTGTGTGTGTGTCCATACCATGGTAAACCAGTCAGAGCTGTGTGTGTGTGTGTCCATACCATGGTAAACCAGTCAGAGCTGTGTGTGTGTCCATACCATGGTAAACCAGTCAAAGCTGTGTGTGTGCCCATACCATGGTAAACCAGTCAAAGCTGTGTGTGTGCCCATACCATGGTAAACCAGTCAAAGCTGTGTGTGTGCCCATACCATGGTAAACCAGTCAAAGCTGTGTGTGTGCCCATACCATGGTAAACCAGTCAAAGCTGTGTGTGTGCCCATACCATGGTAAACCAGTCATAGCTGTGTGTGTGCCCATACCATGGTAAACCAGTCATAGCTGTGTGTGTGCCCATACCATGGTAAACCAGTCAGAGCTGTGTGTGTGCCCATACCATGGTAAACCAGTCAGAGCTGTGTGTGTGCCCATACCATGGTAAACCAGTCAGAGCTGTGTGTGTGCCCATACCATGGTAAACCAGTCAGAGCTGTGTGTGTGTGCCCATACCATGGTAAACCAGTCAGAGCTGTGTGTGTGCCCATACCATGGTAAACCAGTCAAAGCTGTGTGTGTGCCCATACCATGGTAAACCAGTCAAAGCTGTGTGTGTGTGCCCATACCATGGTAAACCAGTCAAAGCTGTGTGTGTGTGTGTGCCCATACCATGGTAAACCAGTCAAAGCTGTGTGTGTGTCCATACCATGGTAAACCAGTCAGAGCTGTGTGTGTGTCCATACCATGGTAAACCAGTCAGAGCTGTGTGTGTGTGCCCATACCATGGTAAACCAGTCAGAGCTGTGTGTGTGTGTCCATACCATGGTAAACCAGTCAGGGCTGTGTGTGTGCCCATACCATGGTAAACCAGTCAAAGCTGTGTGTGTGTGCCCATACCATGGTAAACCAGTCAGAGCTGTGTGTGTGTGCCCATACCATGGTAAACCAGTCAAAGCTGTGTGTGTGCCCATACCATG
Organism: Oncorhynchus nerka; assembly: GCF_034236695.1. Taxonomy (NCBI): domain Eukaryota; kingdom Metazoa; phylum Chordata; class Actinopteri; order Salmoniformes; family Salmonidae; genus Oncorhynchus; species Oncorhynchus nerka. The sequence goes on along the minus strand of NC_088408.1, from coordinate 3,043,355 downwards.
GTAAACCAGTCAGAGCTGTGTGTGTGTGTCCATACCATGGTAAACCAGTCATAGCTGTGTGTGTGTGTGTGTGTGTGTGTGTGTGTGTGTGTGTGTGTGTCCATACCATGGTAAACCAGTCATAGCTGTGTGTGTGTGTGTCCATACCATGGTAAACCAGTCAGAGCTGTGTGTGTGCCCATACCATGGTAAACCAGTCAGAGCTGTGTGTGTGTCCATACCATGGTAAACCAGTCAAAGCTGTGTGTGTGTGCCCATACCATGGTAAACCAGTCAGAGCTGTGTGTGTGCCCATACCATGGTAAACCAGTCAAAGCTGTGTGTGTGTGCCCATACCATGGTAAACCAGTCATAGCTGTGTGTGTGTGCCCATACCATGGTAAACCAGTCATAGCTGTGTGTGTGTGCCCATACCATGGTAAACCAGTCAAAGCTGTGTGTGTGTGTCCATACCATGGTAAACCAGTCATAGCTGTGTGTGTGTCCATACCATGGTAAACCAGTCATAGCTGTGTGTGTGTCCATACCATGGTAAACCAGTCAAAGCTGTGTGTGTCCATACCATGGTAAACCAGTCATAGCTGTGTGTGTCCATACCATGGTAAACCAGTCAGAGCTGTGTGTGTGCCCATACCATGGTAAACCAGTCAAAGCTGTGTGTGTGTGCCCATACCATGGTAAACCAGTCATGGCTGTGTGTGTGTCCATACCATGGTAAACCAGTCAAAGCTGTGTGTGTGTCCATACCATGGTAAACCAGTCAAAGCTGTGTGTGTGTGTCCATACCATGGTAAACCAGTCATAGCTGTGTGTGTGTGCCCATACCATGGTAAACCAGTCAAAGCTGTGTGTGTGTGCCCATACCATGGTAAACCAGTCAAAGCTGTGTGTGTGTGCGCCCATACCATGGTAAACCAGTCAAAGCTGTGTGTGTGTCCATACCATGGTAAACCAGTCATAGCTGTGTGTGTGTCCATACCATGGTAAACCAGTCAGAGCTGTGTGTGTGACCATACCATGGTAAACCAGTCAAAGCTGTGTGTGTGTGCCCATACCATGGTAAACCAGTCATAGCTGTGTGTGTGTGCCCATACCATGGTAAACCAGTCAAAGCTGTGTGTGTGTGTCCATACCATGGTAAACCAGTCATAGCTGTGTGTGTGTGTGTCCATACCATGGTAAACCAGTCAAAGCTGTGTGTGTGTGCCCATACCATGGTAAACCAGTCAAAGCTGTGTGTGTGTGCCCATACCATGGTAAACCAGTCAAAGCTGTGTGTGTGTGCCCATACCATGGTAAACCAGTCAAAGCTGTGTGTGTGTGCCCATACCATGGTAAACCAGTCAGAGCTGTGTGTGTGTCCATACCATGGTAAACCAGTCAGAGCTGTGTGTGTGTGCCCATACCATGGTAAACCAGTCAAAGCTGTGTGTGTGTCCATACCATGGTAAACCAGTCAAAGCTGTGTGTGTGTGCCCATACCATGGTAAACCAGTCAAAGCTGTGTGTGTGTCCATACCATGGTAAACCAGTCATAGCTGTGTGTGTGGCCATACCATGGTAAACCAGTCAGAGCTGTGTGTGTGTGTCCATACCATGGTAAACCAGTCAGAGCTGTGTGTGTGTGTCCATACCATGGTAAACCAGTCATAGCTGTGTGTGTGTGTCCATACCATGGTAAACCAGTCATAGCTGTGTGTGTGTGCCCATACCATGGTAAACCAGTCAAAGCTGTGTGTGTGCCCATACCATGGTAAACCAGTCAGAGCTGTGTGTGTGTGTCCATACCATGGTAAACCAGTCATAGCTGTGTGTGTGTGTGTGTGTGTGTGTGTGTGTGTGTGTGTGTGTCCATACCATGGTAAACCAGTCATAGCTGTGTGTGTGTGCCCATACCATGGTAAACCAGTCAAAGCTGTGTGTGTGTGTCCATACCATGGTAAACCAGTCATAGCTGTGTGTGTGTCCATACCATGGTAAACCAGTCATAGCTGTGTGTGTGTCCATACCATGGTAAACCAGTCATAGCTGTGTGTGTGTCCATACCATGGTAAACCAGTCAAAGCTGTGTGTGTCCATACCATGGTAAACCAGTCATAGCTGTGTGTGTCCATACCATGGTAAACCAGTCAGAGCTGTGTGTGTGCCCATACCATGGTAAACCAGTCAAAGCTGTGTGTGTGTGCCCATACCATGGTAAACCAGTCATGGCTGTGTGTGTGTCCATACCATGGTAAACCAGTCAAAGCTGTGTGTGTGTGTCCATACCATGGTAAACCAGTCAAAGCTGTGTGTGTGTGTCCATACCATGGTAAACCAGTCATAGCTGTGTGTGTGTGCCCATACCATGGTAAACCAGTCAAAGCTGTGTGTGTGTGCCCATACCATGGTAAACCAGTCAAAGCTGTGTGTGTGTGCGCCCATACCATGGTAAACCAGTCAAAGCTGTGTGTGTGTCCATACCATGGTAAACCAGTCATAGCTGTGTGTGTGTCCATACCATGGTAAACCAGTCAGAGCTGTGTGTGTGCCCATACCATGGTAAACCAGTCAAAGCTGTGTGTGTGTGCCCATACCATGGTAAACCAGTCATAGCTGTGTGTGTGTCCATACCATGGTAAACCAGTCAAAGCTGTGTGTGTGTGTCCACACCATGGTAAACCAGTCATAGCTGTGTGTGTGTGTCCATACCATGGTAAACCAGTCAAAGCTGTGTGTGTGTGCCCATACCATGGTAAACCAGTCAAAGCTGTGTGTTTGTGCCCATACCATGGTAAACCAGTCAAAGCTGTGTGTGTGTGCCCATACCATGGTAAACCAGTCAAAGCTGTGTGTGTGTGCCCATACCATGGTAAACCAGTCAGAGCTGTGTGTGTGTCCATACCATGGTAAACCAGTCAGAGCTGTGTGTGTGTGCCCATACCATGGTAAACCAGTCAAAGCTGTGTGTGTGTCCATACCATGGTAAACCAGTCAAAGCTGTGTGTGTGTGCCCATACCATGGTAAACCAGTCAAAGCTGTGTGTGTGTCCATACCATGGTAAACCAGTCATAGCTGTGTGTGTGGCCATACCATGGTAAACCAGTCAGAGCTGTGTGTGTGTGTCCATACCATGGTAAACCAGTCATAGCTGTGTATGTGTGTCCATACCATGGTAAACCAGTCAGAGCTGTGTGTGTGTGTCCATACCATGGTAAACCAGTCATAGCTGTGTGTGTGTGTCCATACCATGGTAAACCAGTCAGAGCTGTGTGTGTGTGTCCATACCATGGTAAACCAGTCATAGCTGTGTGTGTGGCCATACCATGGTAAACCAGTCATAGCTGTGTGTGTGTCCATACCATGGTAAACCAGTCATAGCTGTGTGTGTGTGTGCCCATACCATGGTAAACCAGTCAGAGCTGTGTGTGTGTGTCCATACCATGGTAAACCAGTCAGAGCTGTGTGTGTGTGTGTGTGTGTGTGTGTGTGTGTGTGTGTGTGTCCATACCATGGTAAACCAGTCAGAGCTGTGTGTGTGCCCATACCATGGTAAACCAGTCATAGCTGTGTGTGTGTGTCCATACCATGGTAAACCAGTCAGAGCTGTGTGTGTGTGTGTGTCCATACCATGGTAAACCAGTCATAGCTGTGTGTGTGGCCATACCATGGTAAACCAGTCATAGCTGTGTGTGTGTCCATACCATGGTAAACCAGTCATAGCTGTGTGTGTGTGTGCCCATACCACGGTAAACCAGTCAGAGCTGTGTGTGTGTGTCCATACCATGGTAAACCAGTCAGAGCTGTGTGTGTGTGTGTGTGTGTGTGTGTGTGTGTGTGTGTGTGTGTGTGTGTGTGTCCATACCATGGTAAACCAGTCAGAGCTGTGTGTGTGTGTCCATACCATGGTAAACCAGTCAGAGCTGGGACCGTTGTCGGAGCGTTCTGGGACCGTTGTTGCACTAACATTGTAGGACTGTTGCAGGAGTGTTGTGGGAACGGTGTTGGAGCGTTTTATAAGGAATGTTGGGACGTTGTAGGATCATTGTGAGAACATTACTTCAGAGCTCTTTCCTGAAAATGGTCTTTTTCTGGGGTAGAGAATGAACAGTGAGAGGCTGGTCTGGGATAGAGAATGAACAGAGAGAGGCTGGTCTGGGATAGAGAATGAACAGAGAGAGGCTGGTCTGGGATAGAGAATGAACAGAGAGAGGCTGGTCTGGGGTAGAGAATGAACAGAGAGAGGCTGGTCTGGGATAGAGAATGAACAGAGAGAGGCTGGTCTGGGATAGAGAATGAACAGATAGAGACTGGTCTGGGATAGAGAATGAACAGAGAGAGGCTGGTCTGGTTCTGGGATAGAGAATGAACAGAGAGAGGCTGGTCTGGTTCTGGGATAGAGAATGAACAGTGAGAGGCTGGTCTGGTTCTGGGGTAGAGAATGACAGAGAGAGGCTGGTCTGGTTCTGGGGTAGAGAATGAACAGAGAGAGGCTGGTCTGGGGTAGAGAATGAACAGAGAGAGACTGGTCTGGTTCTGGGATAGAGAATGAACAGAGAGAGGCTGGTCTGGTTCTGGGATAGAGAATGAACAGAGAGAGGCTGGTCTGGGATAGAGAATGAACAGAGAGAGGCTGGTCTGGGGGTAGAGAATGAACAGAGAGAGGCTGGTCTGGTTCTGGGATAGAGAATGAACAGAGAGAGGCTGGTCTGGGATAGAGAATGAATAGAGAGAGGCTGGTCTGGTTCTGGGATAGAGAATGAACAGAGAGAGGCTGGTCTGGGGTAGAGAATGAACAGAGAGAGGCTGGTCTGGGGTAGAGAATGAACAGAGAGAGGCTGGTCTGGGATAGAGAATGAACAGTGAGAGGCTGGTCTGGGGTAGAGAATGAACAGAGAGAGGCTGGTCTGGTTCTGGGATAGAGAATGAACAGAGGGAGGCTGGTCTGGGATAGAGAATGAACAGAGAGAGGCTGGTCTGGGGTAGAGAATGAACAGAGAGAGGCTGGTCTGGTTCTGGGGTAGAGAATGAACAGAGAGAGGCTGGTCTGGGATAGAGAATGAACAGAGAGAGGCTGGTCTGGGGTAGAGAATGAACAGAGAGAGGCTGGTCTGGTTCTGGGATAGAGAATGAACAGAGAGAGGCTGGTCTGGGATAGAGAATGAACAGAGAGAGGCTGGTCTGGGATAGAGAATGAACAGAGAGAGGCTGGTCTGGGGTAGAGAATGAACAGAGAGAGGCTGGTCTGGGATAGAGAATGAACAGAGAGGCTGGTCTGGTTATGGGATAGAGAATGAACAGAGAGAGGCTGGTCTGGGATAGAGAATGAACAGAGAGAGGCTGGTCTGGGGTAGAGAATGAACAGAGAGGCTGGTCTGGTTCTGGGATAGAGAATGAACAGAGAGAGGCTGGTCTGGTTCTGGGATAGAGAATGAACAGAGAGAGGCTGGTCTGGTTCTGGGATAGAGAATGAACAGAGAGAGGCTGGTCTGGGATAGAGAATGAACAGAGAGAGGCTGGTCTGGTTCTGGGATAGAGAATGAACAGAGAGAGGCTGGTCTGGGGTAGAGAATGAACAGAGAGAGGCTGGTCTGGTTCTGGGATAGAGAATGAACAGAGAGAGGCTGGTCTGGGATAGAGAATGAACAGAGAGAGGCTGGTCTGGGATAGAGAATAACAGAGAGAGGCTGGTCTGGGATAGAGAATGAACAGAGAGAGGCTGGTCTGGGATAGAGAATGAACAGAGAGAGGCTGGTCTGGGATAGAGAATGAACAGAGAGAGGCTGGTCTGGGGTAGAGAATGAACAGAGAGAGGCTGGTCTGGGATAGAGAATGAACAGAGAGAGGCTGGTCTGGGATAGAGAATGAACAGAGAGAGGCTGGTCTGGTTCTGGGATTTACATTTACATCATTATAGAGATAGAGAATGAATAGAGAGAGGCTGGTCTGGGATAGAGAATGAACAGAGAGAGGCTGGTCTGGGGTAGAGAATGAACAGAGAGAGGCTGGTCTGGTTCTGGGATAGAGAATGAACAGTGAGAGGCTGGTCTGGGATAGAGAATGAACAGAGAGAGGCTGGTCTGGGATAGAGAATGAACAGAGAGAGGCTGGTCTGGGATAGAGAATGAACAGAGAGAGGCTGGTCTGGGATAGAGAATGAACAGTGAGAGGCTGGTCTGGGATAGAGAATGTCTGCGTTCCAATTCACCCCAAAGGTTCCTCAATGGCTTTGAGGTCACAGCTCTGTGCAGGCCAGTCAAGTTCCACACCAATCTTGACAAGCCATTTTCTGTACGGAACTCGCTTTGTGCACGGGGGCATTGTCATGCTGAAACAGGAAAGGGCCTTCCCCAAACTGTTGCCACAAACTATATACAGGGGGTACCGGTACAGAGTCAATGTGGAGGCTATTTACAGGGGGAACCGGTACAGAGTCAATGTGGAGGCTATATACAGGGGGGTACCAGTACAGAGTCAATGTGGAGGCTATATACAGGGGGTACCGGCACAGAGTCAATGTGGAGGCTATATACAGGGGGTACCGGTACAGAGTCAGTGTGGAGGCTATATACAGGGGGTACCAGTACAGAGTCAATGTGGAGGCTATATACAGGGGGTACCGGTACAGAGTCAATGTGGAGGCTATATACAGGGGGAACCGGTACAGAGTCAATGTGGAGGCTATATACAGGGGGTACCAGTACAGAGTCAATGTGGAGGCTATATACAGGGGGTACCGGCACAGAGTCAATGTGGAGGCTATATACAGGGGGTACCGGTACAGAGTCAGTGTGTAGGCTATATACAGGGGGTACCAGTACAGAGTCAATGTGGAGGCTATATACAGGGGGTACCGGTACAGAGTCAATGTGGAGGCTATATACAGGGGGAACCGGTACAGAGTCAATGTGGAGGCTATATACAGGGGGGTACCAGTACAGAGTCAATGTGGAGGCTATATACAGGGGGTACCGGTACAGAGTCAATGTGGAGGCTATATACAGGGGGTACCGGCACAGAGTCAATGTGCAGGGGCACTGGTTAGTCGAGGCAATTGAAGTAGTATGTACATGTAGGTAGAGTTAAAGTGACTATGCAGAGATAATAAACAGAGAGTAGCAGCAGTGTAAATGAGGGGTCTGGGTAGCCATTTGATTAGCTGTTCAGGAGTCTTATGGCTTGGGGGTAGAAGCTGTTTAGAAGCCTTTTGGACCTAGACTTTGCGCTCCGCTTGCCATGCGGTAACAGATTAAACAGTCTTTGACTCATTTTAGGGCCTTCCTCTGACACCGCCTTGCATAGAGGTCCTGGATGGCAGGAAGCTTGGCCCCAGTGATGTACTGGGCTGTATACACTACCCTCTGACACCGCCTGGCATAGAGGTCCTGGATGGCAGGAAGCTTGGCCCCAGTGATGTACTGGGCTGTACGCACTACCCTCTGTAGTGCCTTGTGGTCGGAGGCCAAGCAGTTTCCATACCAGGCAGTAATGCAACCGGTCAGGATGCTCTCGATGGTGCAGCTGTAGAACCTTTTGAGGATCTGAGGACCCATGCCAAATCTTTTTAGTTTCCTGAGGGAGAATATGTTTTATCGTGCCCTCTACAAAACTTTCTTGGTGTGTTTGGACCATTCTAGTTTGTTGGTGATGTGGACACCAAGGAACTTGAAGCTCTCAACCTGCTCCACTACAGCCCCGTCGATGAGAATAGGGGCGTGCTCGGTCCTCTTTTTCCTGTAGTCCACGATCATCTCCTTTCTATGCTGTAGCATTAAGATTTCCCTTCACTGGAACTAAGGGGCCTAGTCCGAACCATGAAAAACAGCCCCAGAACATTAGTCCTCCTCCACCAAACTTTACAGTTGTATTCGGACAGGTAGTTCTCCTGGCATACGCCAAACTCAGATTCGTCCATCGGACTGCCAGATGGTGAAGCGTGATTCATCTCTCCAGAGAACACGTTTCCACAGCTCCAGAGTCCAATGGCAGCTAGCTTTACACCACTCCAGCTGACGCTTGGCATTTTGGTGATCTTAGACTTGTGTGCGGCTGCTCGGCCATGGAAACCAATTTCATGAAGCTCCCGACGAACAGTCCTTCAGCTGACGTGGCTTCCAGAGGCAGTTTAGTGTTGCAACCGAGGACAGACGTTTTTTATGTGCTATTTTCTTCAGCACTCAGCGGTCCTGTTCTGTGAGCTTGTGTGGCCTACCACTTCACGGCTGAGCCGTTGTTGCTCCTAGACGTTTCCACTTCACAATAACAGCTCTTACAGTTGACCTGATCTAGCAGGGCAGAAATTTGACGAACTGACTTGTTGGAAAGGTGGCATCCTGTGACGGTGCCATGTTGAAAGTCACTGAGCTCTTCAGTAAGGGCCATTCTACTACCAATGTTTGTCTATGGAGATGGCTGTGTGCTCGATTTTAATCACCACTACTGTCACTCCCTCCCTTCTCTCTGTCCACCCGCTCTCTCCTCTCCTCTCCTCTCCTCTCCTCTCCTCTCCTCTCCTCTCCTCTCCTCTCCTCTCCTCTCCTCTCCTCTCCTCCTCTCCTCTCCTCTCCTCCCTGCTCTGTCCTCTCCTCTCCTCTCCTCTCCTCTCCTCTCCTCTCCTCTCTCCTCTCCTCTCCCTCTCCTCCCCCTGCTCTCTCCTCTCCTCTCCTCTCCTCTCCTCCCTGCTCTCCTCTCCTCTCCTCCCTGCTCTCTCCTCTCCTCTCCTCTCCTCTCCTCTCCTCTCCTCTCCTCTCCTCTCCTCTCCTCTCCTCTCCTCTCCTCACCTCTCCTCTCCTCTCCTCTCCTCTCCTCTGTCCTCTCCTCTCTCCTCTCCTCTCCTCTTCTGCTCTCTCCTCCCTTCTTCTGCCCTGTCATCTCCTCCCCTCTCCTCCCCTTTCTCCCTCTCCCTGTCCTCTCTTCTCTTCTCTTCCGCTCTTCTCCTCTTCTGCCCTCTCCTCCCCTTTCCTCCCCTCTCCTCTCCTCCCCTTTCTTCCTCTCCCCTCTCCTCTCCTCTTCTGCCCTCTCCTCTCCTCTTCTGCCCTCTCCTCTTCTGCTCCTCTCCGTCCTTCCTCTCTTCTGCTCCTCTCTGTCCTCCCTCTCTCCTCTCTCCTCTATACTCCCCCGTCTCTCCTTTCTCCTCCATGTCCTCCCTCTCTCCTATCCTCTCCTACCACTCTCCTCTCCTCCCTGCTCTGTCCTCCCTCTCCTCTAATAATAATATTTATTATTTATTGTCTTGCATCAAAATAACCAGCTTTTTCCAGATGTGTGTCTGTCCCTCGCCCCTCATAACGTAAGGCAGCTCTATTTTTCATGCATCACATCCTCTCCTCTCCTCTTTTGCCCTCCCCTCTCCTGCCCTCTTCTCTCCACTTCTAACCTCTCCTCTCCTCCCATTTCCTCCCCTCTCTCTCTCTCCTCACCTATCCTCTCTCCTCTCCTCTCCTCCCTGTCCAGTCCTCTCCTCTTCTTCCCTCTTCTCTTCTCCCTGTCCTGCCAATCCTTCCCCGACCTAGTCCTGCCAATCCTCCCTCGACCTAGTCCTGCCAATCCACCCTCGACCTAGTCCTGCCAATCCACCCTCGACCTACTCCTGCCAATCCTCCCTCGATCTACTCCTGCACAAAAAAAACGTTCATTGGACAGTCTTTAGTCTCAGACTACTCTGTTTTATAAACTGACCCAAAGTATTGTCGTCAGGGAATGTGTGGGCTCTTTTAACCCCGTATTCAGCGGGATTTAAATTGAAAGGAAATGTTCCGAAGACTACATTCACAGTAAACAACAGCACATGTCGACTCAATCGTAAATTAACCTTAGCTTTCTATCGTGCAATATCTTACGCTTCAGCGATTTGTATTGAATAGAGCCCTGTGTGTGTTTACTCCCCAATGGCTGTAAGCCACCTGTACCACACAACCACACCTAATCAGCAGATGTCACAAAGTGCTTATACAGAAACCCTAGAAAGGCAGGAACCTAGGAAGAAACCTAGAGAGGAACTAGGCTATGAGGGGTGGCCAGTCCTCTTCTGGCTGTGCCGGGTGGAGATTATAAACCTAGAGAGGAACCAGGCTATGTGGGGTGGCCAGTCCTCTTCTGGCTGTGCCGGGTGGAGATTATAACAGAACATGGCCAAGATGTTCAAACGTTCATAGATGACCTGCAGAGTCAGATAATAATCAGCCATTTTTTTCCAGCCAAAGAGAGGAGTCACAAAAAGCAGAAATTGAGATCAAATGAATCACTAACCTTTGATGTTCTTCATCAGATGACACTCATAGGACTTCATGTTACACAATACATGCATGTTTTGTTTGATAAAGTTCATATTTATATAAAAAAATCTGATTGGCGTGTTATGTTCAGTAGTTCTAAAACATGTGGTGATATTTCAGAGAGCCACATCAATTTACAGAAATACTCATAATAAACATTGATAAAGATACAACTATTATACATGGAACTTTAGATAAACTTCTCCTTAATGCAACCGCTGTGTCAGATTTTTTAAAAACTTTACGGAGAAAGCAAACCATGCAATAATCTGAGTACAGCCTTTAGACAATAAAGCAGCCAAAACCACAAAGATAAAGATAAAAGATATTGCTCAGAATTAGAATTTTAAATGTTAACTTCCCTTTGATGATCTTCATCAGAATGCACTCCCAGGAATCCCAGTTCCACCATAAATGTTTGAGTTGTTCGATAATGTCTATCAGTTATGTCCAAATATTTTATTTTGTTAGGCCGTTTGGTAAACAAATCCAAAAGCACGTTCAGGTCGCGTCGAACGTCGGATGAAAAGTTTAAAAAGTTCCTTTACAGCCCGTAGAAACATTCCAAACTAAGTATGGAATCAATCTTTAACATAAAACTTCCTTAATGTTCCAACCGGACAATTCCTTTGTCTGTACAAATGAAGTGGAACGTAGCTACCTTTCACGTGAGCGTGCCAGACCAAGGCTGTGGCACTCTGCCAGACCATTTACATTTAAGTCATTTAGCAGACGCTCTTATCCAGAGCGACTTACAAATTGGTGCATTCACCTTATGACATCCAGTGGAGCAGCCACTTTACAATAGTGCATCTAAATCTTTTAAGGGGGGTGAGAAGGATTACTTTATCCTATCCTAGGTATTCCTTAAAGAGGTGGGGTTTCAGGTGTCTCCGGAAGGTGGTGATTGACTCCGCTGTCCTGGCGTCGTGAGGGAGTTTGTTCCACCATTGGGGGGCCAGAGCAGCGAACAGTTTTGACTGGGCTGAGCGGGAACTGTATTTCCTCAGTGGTAGGGAGGCGAGCAGGCCAGAGGTGGATGAACGCAGTGCCCTTGTTTGGGTGTAGGGCCTGATCAGAGCCTGGAGGTACTGAGGTGCCGTTCCCCTCACAGCTCCGTAGGCAAGCACCATGGTCTTGTAGCGGATGCGAGCTTCAACTGGAAGCCAGTGGAGAGAGCGGAGGAGCGGGGTGACATGAGAGAACTTGGGAAGGTTGAACACCAGACGGGCTGCGGCGTTCTGGATGAGTTGTAGGGGTTTAATGGCACAGGCAGGGAGCCCAGCCAACAGCGAGTTGCAGTAATCCAGACGGGAGATGACAAGTGCCTGGATTAGGACCTGCGCCGCTTCCTGTGTGAGGCAGGGTCGTACTCTGCGGATGTTGTAGAGCATGAACCTACAGGAACGGGCCACCGCCTTGATGTTAGTTGAGAACGACAGGGTGTTGTCCAGGATCACGCCAAGGTTCTTAGCGCTCTGGGAGGAGGACACAGTGGAGTTGTCAACCGTGATGGCGAGATCATGGAACGGGCAGTCCTTCCCCGGGAGGAAGAGCAGCTCCGTCTTGCCGAGGTTCAGCTTGAGGTGGTGGTCCGTCATCCACACTGATATGTCTGCCAGACATGCAGAGATGCGATTCGCCACCTGGTCATCAGAGCCCTTATGAGCCCCTCCTTTAGAGTAGAATCCTCAAAACAGGTTCTAAATACTGTTGACATCTAGTGGAAGCCTTGGGAAGTGAAACATAACTAATATCACCCTGTATCTTCAATGGGGGCTGAGTTGAAACCTCAGATTTCCCAAATCCTGGTTGAATTTTTTATCAGGTTCTTGCCTGACATATTTATTTTATTTTTATTTTATTTTTTATTTATTCGTTATTTTTGTTATTTTACCAGGTAAATTGACTGAGAACACGTTCTCATTTGCAGCAACGACCTGGGGAATAGTTACAGGGGAGAGTTCTGTTATACTCACAGACATCATTCAAACAGTTTTAGAGATTTCAGAGTGTTTTCTATCCTAATGATATGCATATTCTAGCTTTTACGGCTGAGTAGCAGGCAGCTTCATTTGGGCACATTTTTCATCCAAGCTACCCAATACTGCCCCCTACCCCAAAGAAGTTAAACAGGTCAACATTCACATTCAAGCCGCAGGGCCAGATTACCAGGATGTGTACTCAAAGCGGGAACCAACTGACTTCACGATTGCGCGGCCAAACACGACTCCAACACCATCATTAGGTTTGCTGAAGACACAACAGTGGCCTGATCACCGACAACAATGAGACAGCCTATAGTGAGGAGGTCAGAGAACTGGCAGTGTGGTGCCAGGACAACAATGTGAGCAAGACAAAGGATCTGATCGTGGACTACAGGAAAAGGAGTGCCGAACAGGCCCCCATTAACATAGACGGGGCTGTAGTGGAGCAGGCCGAAGGTTTCAAGTTCCTTGGTGTCCACATCACCAATGAACTCATGGTTCAAACACACCAAGACAGTCGTCAAGAAGGCAAGACAACAACCTTTCCCCCTCAGGAGACTGAAAAGATTATGCATGGGTCCCCAGGTTCTCAAAAGGTTCTACAGCTGCACCATTGAGTGCATCCTGACCGGTTGCATCACCATCTGGTATGGCAACTGCTCAGCATCTGACCATAAGGCGCTACAGTGGGTAGTGCGCACGGCTCAGTGCAACACTGGGGCAAAGCTTCCTGCCATCCAGGACATCTATACCAGGCGGTGTCAGAGGAAGGCCCTAAGAAATTGTCAAAGACCCCAGCCACCACAGTCATAGACTGTGTTCTCTACTACTGCATGGCAAGCGGTACCACAGCGCCAAGTCTAGTACCAAAAGACAACTTCTACCCCCACAAGACGGCTGAACAATGAATCATATGGTCAGCCGGACCATTTACAATGAATCATATAGTCAGCCGGACCATTTACAATGAATCATATAGTCAGCCGGACCATTTACAATGAATCATGTGGTCAGCGGGATCCCCCTGTCTCAGCCTCCAGTATTTATGCTGCAGTAGTTTATGTGTCGGGGGGCTGGGGTCAGTTTGTTATATCTGGAGTACTTCTCCTGTCCTATTCGGTGTCCTGTGTGAATCTAAGTGTGCGTTCTCTAATTCTCTCCTTCTCTCTTTCTTTCTCTCTCTCGGAGGACCTGAGCCCTAGGACCATGCCCCAGGACTACCTGACATGATGACTCCTTGCTGTCCTCAGTCCACCTGGCCATGCTGCTGTTCCAGTTTCAACTGACCTGAGCCCTAGGACCATGCCCCAGGACTACCTGACATGATGACTCCTTGCTGTCCCCAGTCCACCTGACCGTGCTGCTGCTCCAGTTTCAACTGTTCTGCCTTATTATTATTCGACCATGCTGGTCATTTATGAACATTTGAACATCTTGGCCATGTTCTGTTATAATCTCCACCCGGCACAGCCAGAAGAGGACTGGCCACCCCACATAGCCTGGTTCCTCTCTAGGTTTCTTCCTAGGTTTTGGCCTTTCTAGGGAGTTTTTCCTAGCCACCGTGTTTCTACACCTGCATTGTTTGCTGTTTGGGGTTTTAGGCTGGGTTTCTGTACAGCACTTTGAGATATCAGCTGATGTACGAAGGGCTATATAAATAAATTTGATTTGATTTACAATGAATCATATGGTCAGCCGGACCATTTACAATGAATCATATGGTCATCCGGGCCATTTACATTAACCTCCCTTTGTTTGTCCTTGCTGTCTGTCACTCCTACCTACATGTTTATTTTTTATTTGATTTATTTCACCTTTATTTAACCAGGTAGGCTAGTTGAGAACACGTTCTCATTTACAACTGCAACCTGGCCAAGATAAAGCGAAGCAGTGCGACAAAAAAACAACAACACAGAGTTGTTGGGATAAATAAAAGTGCAGTCAATAACATAGTAGAAAAATATACACTGCTCAAAAAAATTAATGAAGGGAGCACTTAAACCACACAATGTAACTCCAAGTCAATCACACTTCTGTGAAATCAAACTGTCCACTTAGGAAGCAACACTGGTTGACAATAAATTTCACATGCTGTTGTGCAAATGGAATAGAAAACAGGTGGAAATTATAGGCATTTAGCAAGACACCCCCAATAATGGAGTGGTTCTGCAGGTGGTGACCACAGATCACTTCTCAGTTCCTATGCTTCCTGGCTGATGTTTTGGTCACTTTTGAATGCTGGCGGTGTTTTCACTCTAGTGGTAGCATGAGACGGAGTCTACAACCCACACAAGTGGCTCAGGTAGTGCAGCTCATCCAGGATGGCACATCAATGCGAGCTGTGGCAAGAAGGTTTGCTGTGTCTGTCAGCGTAGTGTCCGGAGCATGGAGGCGCTACCAGGAGACAGGCCAGTACATCAGGAGACGTGGAAGAGGCCGTAGGAGAGTATATACAGTGTGTGCAAAAAAAATCATAAAAAATCCTACAATGTGATTTTCTGGATTTCTTTTCCTCATTTTGTCTGTCATAGTTGAAGTGTACCTATGATGAACATTACAGGCCTCTCTCATCTTTTTAAGTGGGAGAACTTGCACAATTGGTGGCTGACTAAATACTTTTTTGCCCCACTATATATACAGAGAAAAGAGTCGGCCCAAGAATTGAACCCTGTGGTACCCCCATGAGACTGCCAGAGGTCCGGACAACAGGCCCTCCGATTTGACACCCTGAACTCTATCTGAGAAGTAGTTGGTGAACCAGGCGAGGCAGTCATTTGAGAAACCAAGGCTGTCTAGTCTGCCAATAAGAATACGGTGATTGACAGAGTCAAAAGCCTTGGCCTGGTCGACGAAGACGGCTGCACAGTACTGTCTTTTATCGATGGCGGTTATGAAATAGTTTAGTACCTTGAGCGTGTTGAGGTGCACCCATGACCAACTCAGAAGCCGGATTGCACAGTGTAGAAGGTACGGTGGGATTCGAAATGTTTGGTGATCTGTTTGTTTTCTTGGCTTTCGAAGACTTTAGAATGGATATAGGTCTGTAACAGTTTGGGTCTAGAGTGTCACCCCCTTTGAAGAGGGGGATGACTGCGGCAGCTTTCCAATCTTTAGGAATCTTGGACAATATGAAAGAGAGGTTGAACAGACTAGTAATAGTGGTTGCAACAATGGCGGCGGACAATTTTAGAAAGAGAGGGTCCAGATTGTCTAGCCCGGCTAATTGGTCAAGGTTTTGTAGCTCTTTCGGAACATCGGCTGTCTGGATTTAGGTGAAGGAGAAGCTGGGGAGGCTTGGGCAAGTAGCTGCGGGGGGTGCGGAGTTGTTGGCCGGGGTAGGGGTAGCCAGAAGGAAAGCATGGTCAGCCGTAGAGAAATGCTTATTGAAATTCTCGATTATTGTGGATTTACACATCTGTGGTGTTTCCTAGCCTCAGAGCAGTGGGCAGCTGGGAGGAGGTGCTGTAATTCTCCATGGACTTTACAGTGTCCCAAAACGTTTTGGAGTTAGAGCTACAGGATGCAAATTTCTGTTTGAAAAAGCTAGCCTTTGCTTTCCTAACTGACTGTGTGTATTGGTTCCTGACTTCCCTGAAAGGTTGCATATCGCGGGGACTATTTGATGCTAATGCAGTTTGCCACAGGATGTTTTTGTGGTGGTCGAGGGCAGTCAGGTCTGGAGTGAACCAATGGCTATATCTGTTCTTAATTCTAAATTTTTTGAAAGGGACATGCTTATTTTAGATGGTAAGGAAATTACTTTTAAAGGACAACCAGGCATCCTCTACTGACGGGATGAGGTCAATATCCTTCCAGGATACCCCGGCCAAGTCAATTAGAAAGGCCTGCTCGCTGAAGTGTTTTAGGGAGCGTTTGACAGTGATGAGGGGTGGTCGTTTGACCGCGGACCCATAGCGGATGCAGGCAATGAGGCAGTGATCGCTGAGATCCTGATTGAAGACAGCAGAGGTGTATTTGGAGGGCACGTTGGTCAGGATAATGTCTATGAGGGTTCCCATGTTTACAGATTTAGGGTTGTACCTGGTGGGTTCCTACAAAATGTTAAAAATAACTTGACTAACCTGTGCCTCAGCACCCCCGCACGGTACACCCTGTATATAGCCTCCACATTGACTCTGTACCGGTACCTCCTGTATATAGCCTCCACATTGACTCTGTACCGGTACCCCCTGTATATAGCCTCCACATTGACTCTGTACCGGTACCCCCTGTATATAGCCTCCACATTGACTCTGTACCGGTACCTCCTGTATATAGCCTCCACATTGACTCTGTACCGGTACCCCCTGTATATAGCCTCCACATTGACTCTGTACCGGTACCTCCTGTATATAGCCTCCACATTGACTCTGTACCGGTACCCCCTGTATATAACCTCCACATTGACTCTGTACCGGTTCCCCCTGTATATAGCCTCCACATTGACTCTGTACCGGTAGCCTCCACATTGACTCTGTACCGGTACCCCCTGTATATAACCTCCACATTGACTCTGTACCGGTACCCCCTGTATATAGCCTCCACATTGACTCTGTACCGGTACCCCCTGTATATAGCCTCCACACTGACTCTGTACTGGTACCTCCTGTATATAGCCTCCACATTGACTCTGTACTGGTACCTCCTGTATATAGCCTCCACATTGACTCTGTACTGGTACCTCCTGTATATAGCCTCCACATTGACTCTGTACTGGTACCTCCTGTATATAGCCTCCACATTGACTCTGTACTGGTACCCCCTGTATATAGCCTCCACATTGACTCTGTACTGGTACCCCCTGTATATAGCCTCCACATTGACTCTGTACTGGTACCTCCTGTATATAGCCTCCACATTGACTCTGTACCGGTACCCCCTGTATATAGCCTCCACATTGACTCTGTACCGTAATACCCTGTATATAGCCTCCACATTGACTCTGTACTGGTACCCCCTGTATATAGCCTCCACATTGACTCTGTACTGGTACCTCCTGTATATAGCCTCCACATTGACTCTGTACCGGTACCCCCTGTATATAGTCTCCACATTGACTCTGTACTGGTACCTCCTGTATATAGCCTCCACATTGACTCTGTACCGGTACCCCCTGTATATAGCCTCCACATTGACTCTGTACCGGTACCCCCTGTATATAGCCTCCACATTGACTCTGTACCCCCTGTATATAGCCTCCACATTGACTCTGTACCGGTACCTCCTGTATATAGCCTCCACATTGACTCTGTACCCCCTGTATATAGCCTCCACATTGACTCTGTACCGGTACCCCCTGTATATAGCCTCCACATTGACTCTGTACCGGTACCCCCTGTATATAGCCTCCACATTGACTCTGTACCAGTACCCCCTGTATATAGCCTCCACATTGACTCTGTACCCCCTGTATATAGCCTCCACATTGACTCTGTACCGGTACCTCCTGTATATAGCCTCCACATTGACTCTGTACCCCCTGTATATAGCCTCCACATTGACTCTGTACCGGTACCCCCCTGTATATAGCCTCCACATTGACTCTGTACCGGTACCCCCTGTATATAACCTCCACATTGAGTCTGTACCGGTACCCCCTGTATATAGCCTCCACATTGACTCTGTACCGGTACCCCCCTGTATATAGCCTCCACATTGACTCTGTACCGGTACACCCTGTATATAACCTCCACATTGACTCTGTACCGGTACCTCCTGTATATAGCCTCCACATTGACTCTGTACCGGTACCCCCTGTATATAGTCTCCACATTGACTCTGTACCGGTACCCCCTGTATATAGCCTCCACATTGACTCTGTACCGGTACCCCCTGTATATAGTCTCCACATTGACTCTGTACTGGTACCTCCTGTATATAGCCTCCACATTGACTCTGTACCGGTACCCCCTGTATATAGCATCCACATTGACTCTGTACTGGTACCTCCTGTATATAGCCTCCACATTGACTCTGTACTGGTACCCCCTGTATATAGCCTCCACATTGACTCTGTACTGGTACCTCCTGTATATAGCCTCCACATTGACTCTGTACCGGTACCCCCTGTATATAGCATCCACATTGACTCTGTACTGGTACCCCCTGTATATAGCCTCCACATTGACTCTGTACCAGTACCCCCTGTATATAGCCTCCACATTGACTCTGTACCCCCTGTATATAGCCTCCACATTGACTCTGTACCGGTACCTCCTGTATATAGCCTCCACATTGACTCTGTACCCCCTGTATATAGCCTCCACATTGACTCTGTACCGGTACCTCCTGTATATAGCCTCCACATTGACTCTGTACCCCTGTATATAGCCTCCACATTGACTCTGTACCAGTACCCCTGTATATAGCCTCCACATTGACTCTGTACCGGTACCCCTGTATATAGCCTCCACATTGACTCTGTACCGGTACCCCTGTATATAGCCTCCACATTGACTCTGTACCCCTGTATATAGCCTCCACATTGACTCTGTACCCCCTGTATATAGCCTCCACATTGACTCTGTACCGGTACCCCCTGTATATAGCCTCCACATTGACTCTGTACCGGTACCCCTGTATATAGCCTCCACATGGACTCTGTACCAGTACCCCTGTATATAGCCTCCATATTGACTCTGTACCGGTACCCCTGTATATAGCCTCCACATTGACTCTGTACCGGTATCCCCTGTATATAGCCTCCACATTGACTCTGTACCGGTACCCCTGTATATAGCCTCCACATTGACTCTGTACCGGTACCCCCTGTATATAGCCTCCACATTGACTCTGTACCGGTACCCCCTGTATATAGCCTCCACATTGACTCTGTACCGGTACCCCCTGTATATAGCCTCCACATTGACTCTGTACTGGTACCCCTGTATATAGCCTCCACATTGACTCTGTACCGGTACCCCTGTATATAGCCTCCACATTGACTCTGTACCGGTACCCCTGTATATAGCCTCCACATTGACTCTGTACCGGTACCCCCTGTATATAGCCTCCACATTGACTCTGTACCGGCCTCCACCCTGTACCTGTATATAGCCTCCACATTGACTCTGTACCGGTACCCCCTGTATATAGCCTCCACATTGACTCTGTACCGGTACCCCCTGTATATAGCCTCCACATTGACTCTGTACCGGTACCCCCTGTATATAGTCTCCACATTGACTCTGTACTGGTACCTCCTGTATATAGCCTCCACATTGACTCTGTACTGGTACCTCCTGTATATAGCCTCCACATTGACTCTGTACTGGTACCCCCTGTATATAGCCTCCACATTGACTCTGTACCGTAACACCCTGTATATAGCCTCCACATTGACTCTGTACTGGTACCTCCTGTATATAGCCTCCACATTGACTCTGTACTGGTACCTCCTGTATATAGCCTCCACATTGACTCTGTACCGGTACCTCCTGTATATAGCCTCCACATTGACTCTGTACCGGTACCCCCTGTATATAGTCTCCACATTGACTCTGTACCGGTACCCCCTGTATATAGCCTCCACATTGACTCTGTACCGGTACCCCCTGTATATAGTCTCCACATTGACTCTGTACTGGTACCTCCTGTATATAGCCTCCACATTGACTCTGTACCGGTACCCCCTGTATATAGCATCCACATTGACTCTGTACTGGTACCTCCTGTATATAGCCTCCACATTGACTCTGTACTGGTACCCCCTGTATATAGCCTCCACATTGACTCTGTACTGGTACCTCCTGTATATAGCCTCCACATTGACTCTGTACCGGTACCCCCTGTATATAGCATCCACATTGACTCTGTACTGGTACCCCCTGTATATAGCCTCCACATTGACTCTGTACCAGTACCCCCTGTATATAGCCTCCACATTGACTCTGTACCCCCTGTATATAGCCTCCACATTGACTCTGTACCGGTACCTCCTGTATATAGCCTCCACATTGACTCTGTACCCCCTGTATATAGCCTCCACATTGACTCTGTACCGGTACCTCCTGTATATAGCCTCCACATTGACTCTGTACCCCCTGTATATAGCCTCCACATTGACTCTGTACCAGTACCCCCTGTATATAGCCTCCACATTGACTCTGTACCGGTACCCCCTGTATATAGCCTCCACATTGACTCTGTACCGGTACCCCCTGTATATAGCCTCCACATTGACTCTGTACCCCCTGTATATAGCCTCCACATTGACTCTGTACCCCCTGTATATAGCCTCCACATTGACTCTGTACCGGTACCCCCTGTATATAGCCTCCACATTGACTCTGTACCGGTACCCCCTGTATATAGCCTCCACATGGACTCTGTACCAGTACCCCCTGTATATAGCCTCCACATTGACTCTGTACCGGTATCCCCTGTATATAGCCTCCACATTGACTCTGTACCGGTACCCCTGTATATAGCCTCCACATTGACTCTGTACCGGTACCCCTGTATATAGCCTCCACATTGACTCTGTACCGGTACCCCTGTATATAGCCTCCACATTGACTCTGTACCGGTACCCCCTGTATATAGCCTCCACATTGACTCTGTACTGGTACCCCTGTATATAGCCTCCACATTGACTCTGTACCGGTACCCCCTGTATATAGCCTCCACATTGACTCTGTACCGGTACCCCTGTATATAGCCTCCACATTGACTCTGTACCGGTACCCCTGTATATAGCCTCCACATTGACTCTGTACCGGTACCCCTGTATATAGCCTCCACATTGACTCTGTACCGGTACCCCTGTATATAGCCTCCACATTGACTCTGTACCGGTACCCCTGTATATAGTCTCCACATTGACTCTGTACTGGTACCTCCTGTATATAGCCTCCACATTGACTCTGTACTGGTACCTCCTGTATATAGCCTCCACATTGACTCTGTACTGGTACCCCCTGTATATAGCCTCCACATTGACTCTGTACCGTAACACCCTGTATATAGCCTCCACATTGACTCTGTACTGGTACCTCCTGTATATAGCCTCCACATTGACTCTGTACTGGTACCTCCTGTATATAGCCTCCACATTGACTCTGTACTGGTACCTCCTGTATATAGCCTCCACATTGACTCTGTACCGGTACCCCCTGTATATAGCCTCCACATTGACTCTGTACCGGTACCCCCTGTATATAGCCTCCACATTGACTCTGTACCGGTACCCCCTGTATATAGCCTCCACATTGACTCTGTACCGGTACCCCCTGTATATAGCCTCCACATTGACTCTGTACCGGTACCCCTGTATATAGTCTCCACATTGACTCTGTACTGGTACCTCCTGTATATAGCCTCCACATTGACTCTGTACAGGTACCCCCTGTATATAGTCTCCACACTGACTCTGTACCGGTACCCCCTGTATATAGCCTCCACATTGACTCTGTACAGGTACCCCCTGTATATAGTCTCCACATTAACTCTGTACTGGTACCCCCTGTATATAGCCTCCACATTGACTCTGTACCGGTACCCCTGTATATAGCCTCCACATTGACTCTGTACCGGTACCCCTGTATATAGCCTCCACATTGACTCTGTACTGGTACCCCTGTATATAGCCTCCACATTGACTCTGTACCGGTACCCCTGTATATAGCCTCCACATTGACTCTGTACCGGTACCCCCTGTATATAGCCTCCACATTGACTCTGTACCGGTACCCCTGTATATAGCCTCCACATTGACTCTGTACTGGTACCCCCTGTACATAGCCTCCACATTGACTCTGTACCGGTACCCCTGTATATAGTCTCCACATTGACTCTGTACTGGTACCCCTGTACATAGCCTCCACATTGACTCTGTACCGGTACCCCCTGTATATAGTCTCCACATTGACTCTGTACTGGTACCCCTGTACATAGCCTCCACATTGACTCTGTACCGGTACCCCTGTACATAGCCTCCACATTGACTCTGTACTGGTACCCCTGTATATAGCCTCCACATTGACTCTGTACTGGTACCCCTGTATATAGCCTCCACATTGACTCTGTACCCCTGTATATAGCCTCCACATTGACTCTGTACCGGTACCCCTGTATATAGCCTCCACATTGACTCTGTACTGGTACCCCTGTACATAGCCTCCACATTGACTCTGTACCGGTACCCCTGTATATAGTCTCCACATTGACTCTGTACTGGTACCCCTGTACATAGCCTCCACATTGACTCTGTACCGGTACCCCCTGTATATAGCCTCCACATTGACTCTGTACTGGTACCCCTGTATATAGCCTCCACATTGACTCTGTACCGGTACCCCTGTATATAGCCTCCACATTGACTCTGTACTGGTACCCCCTGTATATAGCCTCCACATTGACTCTGTACTGGTACCCCTGTATATAGCCTCCACATTGACTCTGTACCGGTACCCCCTGTATATAGCCTCCACATTGACTCTGTACTGGTACCCCCTGTATATAGCCTCCACATTGACTCTGTACTGGTACCCCCTGTATATAGCCTCCACATTGACTCTGTACCGGTACCCCCTGTATATAGCCTCCACATTGACTCTGTACCGGTACCCCCTGTATATAGCCTCCACATTGACTCTGTACTGGTACCCCTGTATATAGCCTCCACATTGACTCTGTACTGGTACCCCCTGTATATAGCCTCCACATTGACTCTGTACCGGTACCCCTGTATATAGTCTCCACATTGACTCTGTACCGGTACCCCCTGTATATAGCCTCCACATTGACTCTGTACCGGTACCCCCTGTATATAACCTCCACATTGACTCTGTACCGGTACCCCCTGTATATAGCCTCCACATTGACTCTGTACCTCCTGTATATAGTCTCCACATTGACTCTGTACCGGTACCCCCTGTATATAGCCTCCACATTGACTCTGTACCGGTACCTCCTGTATATAGCCTCCACATTGACTCTGTACTGGTACCTCCTGTATATAGCCTCCACATTGACTCTGTACCGGTACCTCCTGTATATAGCCTCCACATTGACTCTGTACTGGTACCTCCTGTATATAGCCTCCACATTGACTCTGTACCGGTACCTCCTGTATATAGCCTCCACATTGACTCTGTACTGGTACCTCCTGTATATAGCCTCCACATTGACTCTGTACCGGTACCTCCTGTATATAGCCTCCACATTGACTCTGTACCGGTACCCCCTGTATATAGTCTCCACATTGACTCTGTACCGGTACTCCCTGTATATAGCCTCCACATTGACTCTGTACCGGTACCTCCTGTATATAGCATCCACATTGACTCTGTACCGGTACCCCCTGTATATAGCCTCCACATTGACTCTGTACCGGTACCTCCTGTATATAGCATCCACATTGACTCTGTACCGGTACCTCCTGTATATAGCCTCCACATTGACTCTGTACTGGTACCCCCTGTATATAGCCTCCACATTGACTCTGTACCGGTACCCCCTGTATATAGCCTCCACATTGACTCTGTACCGGTACCCCCTGTATATAGCCTCCACATTGACTCTGTACTGGTACCCCCTGTATATAGCCTCCACATTGACTCTGTACTGGTACCCCCTGTATATAGCCTCCACATTGACTCTGTACCGGTACCCCCTGTATATAGTCTCCACATTGACTCTGTACCGGTACCCCCTGTATATAGCCTCCACATTGACTCTGTACCGGTACCCCCTGTATATAACCTCCACATTGACTCTGTACCGGTACCCCCTGTATATAGCCTCCACATTGACTCTGTACCTCCTGTATATAGTCTCCACATTGACTCTGTACCGGTACCCCCTGTATATAGCCTCCACATTGACTCTGTACCGGTACCTCCTGTATATAGCCTCCACATTGACTCTGTACTGGTACCTCCTGTATATAGCCTCCACATTGACTCTGTACCGGTACCTCCTGTATATAGCCTCCACATTGACTCTGTACTGGTACCTCCTGTATATAGCCTCCACATTGACTCTGTACCGGTACCTCCTGTATATAGCCTCCACATTGACTCTGTACTGGTACCTCCTGTATATAGCCTCCACATTGACTCTGTACCGGTACCTCCTGTATATAGCCTCCACATTGACTCTGTACCGGTACCCCCTGTATATAGTCTCCACATTGACTCTGTACCGGTACCCCCTGTATATAGCCTCCACATTGACTCTGTACCGGTACCTCCTGTATATAGCATCCACATTGACTCTGTACCGGTACCCCCTGTATATAGCCTCCACATTGACTCTGTACCGGTACCTCCTGTATATAGCATCCACATTGACTCTGTACCGGTACCTCCTGTATATAGCCTCCACATTGACTCTGTACTGGTACCCCCTGTATATAGCCTCCACATTGACTCTGTACCGGTACCCCCTGTATATAGCCTCCACATTGACTCTGTACCGGTACCCCTGTATATAGCCTCCACATTGACTCTGTACTGGTACCCCTGTATATAGCCTCCACATTGACTCTGTACTGGTACCCCTGTATATAGCCTCCACATTGACTCTGTACCGGTACCCCTGTATATAGTCTCCACATTGACTCTGTACTGGTACCCCTGTATATAGCCTCCACATTGACTCTGTACCGGTACCCCTGTATATAACCTCCACATTGACTCTGTACCGGTACCCCTGTATATAGCCTCCACATTGACTCTGTACCTCCTGTATATAGTCTCCACATTGACTCTGTACCGGTACCCCTGTATATAGCCTCCACATTGACTCTGTACCGGTACCTCCTGTATATAGCCTCCACATTGACTCTGTACTGGTACCTCCTGTATATAGCCTCCACATTGACTCTGTACCGGTACCTCCTGTATATAGCCTCCACATTGACTCTGTACTGGTACCTCCTGTATATAGCCTCCACATTGACTCTGTACCGGTACCTCCTGTATATAGCCTCCACATTGACTCTGTACTGGTACCTCCTGTATATAGCCTCCACATTGACTCTGTACCGGTACCTCCTGTATATAGCCTCCACATTGACTCTGTACCGGTACCCCTGTATATAGTCTCCACATTGACTCTGTACCGGTACCCCTGTATATAGCCTCCACATTGACTCTGTACCGTACCTCCTGTATATAGCATCCACATTGACTCTGTACCGGTACCCCCTGTATATAGCCTCCACATTGACTCTGTACCGGTACCTCCTGTATATAGCATCCACATTGACTCTGTACCGGTACCTCCTGTATATAGCCTCCACATTGACTCTGTACCGGTACCTCCTGTATATAGCCTCCACATTGACTCTGTACCGGTACCTCCTGTATATAGCATCCACATTGACTCTGTACCGGTACCCCTGTATATAGCCTCCACATTGACTCTGTACTGGTACCTCCTGTATATAGCCTCCACATTGACTCTGTACTGGTACCTCCTGTATATAGCCTCCACATTGACTCTGTACTGGTACCCCCTGTATATAGCCTCCACATTGACTCTGTACCGTAACACCCTGTATATAGCCTCCACATTGACTCTGTACTGGTACCTCCTGTATATAGCCTCCACATTGACTCTGTACCGGTACCTCCTGTATATAGCATCCACATTGACTCTGTACCGGTACCCCTGTATATAGCCTCCACATTGACTCTGTACTGGTACCCCTGTATATAGCCTCCACATTGACTCTGTACTGGTACCCCTGTATATAGCCTCCACATTGACTCTGTACCGGTACCCCTGTATATAGTCTCCACATTGACTCTGTACCGGTACCCCTGTATATAGCCTCCACATTGACTCTGTACCGGTACCCCTGTATATAACCTCCACATTGACTCTGTACCGGTACCCCTGTATATAGCCTCCACATTGACTCTGTACCTCCTGTATATAGTCTCCACATTGACTCTGTACCGGTACCCCCTGTATATAGCCTCCACATTGACTCTGTACTGGTACCTCCTGTATATAGCCTCCACATTGACTCTGTACTGGTACCTCCTGTATATAGCCTCCACATTGACTCTGTACCGGTACCTCCTGTATATAGCCTCCACATTGACTCTGTACTGGTACCTCCTGTATATAGCCTCCACATTGACTCTGTACCGGTACCTCCTGTATATAGCCTCCACATTGACTCTGTACTGGTACCTCCTGTATATAGCCTCCACATTGACTCTGTACCGGTACCTCCTGTATATAGCCTCCACATTGACTCTGTACCGGTACCCCCTGTATATAGCCTCCACATTGACTCTGTACCGGTACCTCCTGTATATAGCATCCACATTGACTCTGTACCGGTACCCCCTGTATATAGCCTCCACATTGACTCTGTACCGGTACCTCCTGTATATAGCATCCACATTGACTCTGTACCGGTACCTCCTGTATATAGCCTCCACATTGACTCTGTACCGGTACCTCCTGTATATAGCCTCCACATTGACTCTGTACCGGTACCTCCTGTATATAGCATCCACATTGACTCTGTACCGGTACCCCCTGTATATAGCCTCCACATTGACTCTGTACTGGTACCTCCTGTATATAGCCTCCACATTGACTCTGTACTGGTACCTCCTGTATATAGCCTCCACATTGACTCTGTACTGGTACCCCCTGTATATAGCCTCCACATTGACTCTGTACCGTAACACCCTGTATATAGCCTCCACATTGACTCTGTACTGGTACCTCCTGTATATAGCCTCCACATTGACTCTGTACCGGTACCTCCTGTATATAGCATCCACATTGACTCTGTACCGGTACCTCCTGTATATAGCCTCCACATTGACTCTGTACCGGTACCTCCTGTATATAGACTCCACATTGACGCTGTACCGGTACCCCCTGTATATAGTCTCCACATTGACTCTGTACCGGTACCCCCCTGTATATAGTCTCCACATTGACTCTGTACCGGTACCCCCTGTATATAGTCTCCACATTGACTCTGTACCGTAACACCCTGTATATAGCCTCCACATTGACTCTGTACCGATACCCCCTGTATATAGTCTCCACATTGACTCTGTACCGGTACCCCCTGTATATAGCCTCCACATTGACTCTGTACCGGTACCCCCTGTATATAGTCTCCACATTGACTCTGTACCGGTACCCCCTGTATATAGCCTCCACATTGACTCTGTACCGGTACCCCCTGTATATAGTCTCCACATTGACTCTGTACCGGTACCCCCTGTATATAGTCTCCACATTGACTCTGTACCGTAACACCCTGTATATAGCCTCCACATTGACTCTGTACCGGTACACCCTGTATATAGCCTCCACATTGACTCTGTACCGGTACCCCCTGTATATAGCCTCCACATTGACTCTGTACCGGTACCCCCTGTATATAGCCTCCACATTGACTCTGTACCGGTACCCCCTGTATATAGCCTCCACATTGACTCTGTACCGGTACCCCCTGTATATAGCCTCCACACTGACTCTGTACTGGTACCCCCTGTATATAGTCTCCACATTGACTCTGTACCGGTACCCCCTGTATATAGCCTCCACATTGACTCTGTACTGGTACCTCCTGTATATAGCCTCCACATTGACTCTGTACCGGTACCTCCTGTATATAGCCTCCACATTAACTCTGTACCGGTACCCCCTGTATATAGCCTCCACATTGACTCTGTACCTCCTGTATATAGCCTCCACATTGACTCTGTACCTCCTGTATATAGTCTCCACATTGACTCTGTACCTCCCCCTGTATATAGCCTCCACATTGACTCTGTACCGGTACCCCCTGTATATAGCCTCCACATTGACTCTGTACCGGTACACCCTGTATATAGCCTCCACATTGACTCTGTACCGGTACACCCTGTATATAGCCTCCACATTGACTCTGTACCTCCTGTATATAGCCTCCACATTGACTCTGTACCTCCTGTATATAGTCTCCACATTGACTCTGTACCTCCTGTATATAGCCTCCACATTGACTCTGTACCTCCTGTATATAGCCTCCACATTGACTCTGTACCTCCTGTATATAGCCTCCACATTGACTCTGTACCTCCTGTATATAGCCTCCACATTGACTCTGTACCTCCTGTATATAGCCTCCACATTGACTCTGTACCTCCTGTATATAGCCTCCACATTGACTCTGTACCTCCTGTATATAGCCTCCACATTGACTCTGTACCTCCTGTATATAGCCTCCACATTGACTCTGTACCTCCTGTATATAGCCTCCACATTGACTCTGTACCTCCTGTATATAGCCTCCACATTGACTCTGTACCTCCTGTATATAGCCTCCACATTGACTCTGTACCTCCTGTATATAGCCTCCACATTGACTCTGTACCTCCTGTATATAGCCTCCACATTGACTCTGTACCTCCTGTATATAGCCTCCACATTGACTCTGTACCTCCTGTATATAGCCTCCACATTGACTCTGTACCTCCTGTATATAGCCTCCACATTGACTCTGTACCTCCTGTATATAGCCTCCACATTGACTCTGTACCTCCTGTATATAGCCTCCACATTGACTCTGTACCTCCTGTATATAGCCTCCACATTGACTCTGTACCTCCTGTATATAGCCTCCACATTGACTCTGTACCTCCTGTATATAGCCTCCACATTGACTCTGTACCTCCTGTATATAGCCTCCACATTGACTCTGTACCTCCTGTATATAGCCTCCACATTGACTCTGTACCTCCTGTATATAGCCTCCACATTGACTCTGTACCTCCTGTATATAGCCTCCACATTGACTCTGTACCTCCTGTATATAGCCTCCACATTGACTCTGTACCTCCTGTATATAGCCTCCACATTGACTCTGTACCTCCTGTATATAGCCTCCACATTGACTCTGTACCTCCTGTATATAGCCTCCACATTGACTCTGTACCTCCTGTATATAGTCTCCACATTGACTCTGTACCCCCTGTATATAGCCTCCACATTGACTCTGTACCTCCTGTATATAGTCTCCACATTGACTCTGTACCTCCTGTATATAGCCTCCACATTGACTCTGTACCTCCTGTATATAGTCTCCACATTGACTCTGTACCCCCTGTATATAGCCTCCACATTGACTCTGTACCTCCTGTATATAGCCTCCACATTGACTCTGTACCTCCTGTATATAGCCTCCACATTGACTCTGTACCTCCTGTATATAGCCTCCACATTGACTCTGTACCTCCTGTATATAGTCTCCACATTGACTCTGTACCCCCTGTATATAGCCTCCACATTGACTCTGTACCTCCTGTATATAGTCTCCACATTGACTCTGTACCTCCTGTATATAGCCTCCACATTGACTCTGTACCTCCTGTATATAGTCTCCACATTGACTCTGTACCCCCTGTATATAGCCTCCACATTGACTCTGTACCTCCTGTATATAGCCTCCACATTGACTCTGTACCTCCTGTATATAGCCTCCACATTGACTCTGTACCTACCCCCTGTATATAGCCTCCACATTGACTCTGTACCTCCTGTATATAGTCTCCACATTGACTCTGTACCCCCTGTATATAGCCTCCACATTGACTCTGTACCTCCTGTATATAGCCTCCACATTGACTCTGTACCTCCTGTATATAGCCTCCACATTGACTCTGTACCGGTACCCCCTGTATATAGCCTCCACATTGACTCTGTACCTCCTGTATATAGCCTCCACATTGACTCTGTACCCCCTGTATATAGCCTCCACATTGACTCTGTACCTCCTGTATATAGCCTCCACATTGACTCTGTACCTCCTGTATATAGCCTCCACATTGACTCTGTACCTCCTGTATATAGCCTCCACATTGACTCTGTACCCCCTGTATATAGCCTCCACATTGACTCTGTACCTCCTGTATATAACCTCCACATTGACTCTGTACCCCCTGTATATAGCCTCCACATTGACTCTGTACCTCCTGTATATAACCTCCACATTGACTCTGTACCCCCTGTATATAGCCTCCACATTGACTCTGTACCTCCTGTATATAGCCTCCACATTGACTCTGTACCTCCTGTATATAGCCTCATTATTATTATTTTTATTTTACTCTTTTTTTCATCCGTTTATTTACTAAATATTTTCTTAACTCTTTCTTGAACTGCATTGTTGGTTAAGGGCTTGTAAGTAAGCATTTCACATTTTGGTCTACCGGATCACGTGACAAATACAAGTCGATTTGATTTGAGATGGGGGTTTGTGGTTGGGGGACACCGTGACCCCTTCCAACCTTACCCTCGGACAGGGCCAACCAGGCAGGATATAACCCACAATGCAAAGCGCCTCCACCATCTGTGTGTATTGTTGTGAACTGTTAGATACTACTGTTTGATACTACTGTTAGATACTACTGTTAGATACTACTGTTAGATACTACTGTTTGATACTACTGTTTGATACTACTGTTTGATACTACTGTTAAATACTACTGTTAGATACTACTGTTAGATACTACTGTTAGATACTACTGTTAGATACTACTGTTAGATACTACTGTTAGATACTACTGTTTGATACTACTGTTTGATACTACTGTTAGATACTACTGTTAGATACTACTGTTAGATACTACTGTTAGATACTACTGTTAGATACTACTGTTTGATACTACTGTTAGATACTACTGTTTGATACTACTGTTAGATACCACTGTTTGATACTACTGTTAGATACTACTGTTTGATACCACTGTTAGATACCACTGTTTGATACTACTGTTTGATACTACTGTTAGATACCACTGTTTGATACTACTGTTAGATACTACTGTTTGATACCACTGTTAGATACCACTGTTTGATACTACTGTTTGATACTACTGTTAAATACTACTGTTAGATACTACTGTTAGATACTACTGTTAGATACTACTGTTAGATACTACTGTTAGATACTACTGTTTGATACTACTGTTTGATACTACTGTTAGATACTACTGTTAGATACTACTGTTAGATACTACTGTTAGATACTACTGTTAGATACTACTGTTTGATACTACTGTTTGATACTACTGTTTGATACTACTGTTTGATACTACTGTTATATACTACTGTTAGATACTACTGCACTAGGAACACAAGCATTTCGCTTCACCCTCATTAACATCTGCTAAATATGTGTACGTGAACAATAATATTTAATTTGATTTGAAAACCCGAACAGGAAGATCACATCAGTGACTCAACCCACGCATCCCTCCTAGGGAGGGCATGGAAGAGCCCCAGTAAGCCAGTGACTCAGTCCCTGTAATAGGGTTAGAGGCAGAGAATCCCAGTGGAAAGATGGGAACTGGCCAGGCAGAGCCAGCATGGAAGAGCACCAGTAAGCCAGTGACTCAGTCCCTGTAATAGGGTTAGAGGCAGAGAATCCCAGTGGAAAGATGGGAACTGGCCAGGCAGAGCCAGCATGGAAGAGCACCAGTAAGCCAGTGACTCAGCCCCTGTAATAGGGTTAGAGGCAGAGAATCCCAGTGGAAAGAGGGGAACCGGCCAGGCAGAGACAGCAAGGGCGGTTCGTTGCTCCAGAGCCTTTCAGTTCACCTTCACACTCCTGGACCAGACTACACTCAGTCATATGACCCACTGAAGAGATGAGTCTTCAATAAAGACTTAAAGGTTAAGACCGAGTCTGCGTCTCTCACATGGGTAGGCAGACCATTCCATAAAAATGGAGCTCTATAGGAGAAAGCCCTGCCTCCAGCTGTTTGCTTAGAAATTCTAGGGACAATTAGGAGGCCTGCGTCTTGTGACCGTAGCGTACGTGTAGGTATGTACGGCAGGACCAAATCAGAGAGATAGGTAGGAGCAAGCCCATGTAATGCTTTGTAGGTTAGCAGTAAAACACCTCAACAGGCGTAGGTTAGCCTTGAAATCAGCCCTTAAGATGAAACCAGTAGGTTAGCAGTAAAACCACCTCAACAGGTGTAGGTTAGCCTTGAAATCAGCCCTTAACACGAAACCTTAAGATGAAACCAGTAGGTTAGCAGTAAAACCACCTCAACAGGCGTAGGTTAGCCTTGAAATCAGCCCTTAAGATGAAACCAGTAGGTTAGCAGTAAAACCACCTCAACAGGCGTAGGTTAGCCTTGAAATCAGCCCTTAAGATGAAACCAGTAGGTTAGCAGTAAAACCACCTCAACAGGCGTAGGTTAGCCTTGAAATCAGCCCTTAAGATGAAACCAGTAGGTTAGCAGTAAAACCACCTCAACAGGTGTAGGTTAGCCTTGAAATCAGCCCTTAACACGAAACCTTAAGATGAAACCAGTAGGTTAGCAGTAAAACCACCTCAACAGGCGTAGGTTAGCCTTGAAATCAGCCCTTAAGATGAAACCAGTAGGTTAGCAGTAAAACCACCTCAACAGGCGTAGGTTAGCCTTGAAATCAGCCCTTAACACGAAACCTTAAGATGAAACCAGTAGGTTAGCAGTAAAACCACCTCAACAGGCGTAGGTTAGCCTTGAAATCAGCCCTTAAGATGAAACCAGTAGGTTAGCAGTAAAACCACCTCAACAGGCGTAGGTTAGCCTTGAAATCAGCCCTTAACACGAAACCTTAAGATGAAACCAGTAGGTTAGCAGTAAAACCACCTCAACAGGCGTAGGTTAGCCTTGAAATCAGCCCTTAAGATGAAACCAGTAGGTTAGCAGTAAAACCACCTCAACAGGCGTAGGTTAGCCTTGAAATCAGCCCTTAAATCAGATGAATGAAACCAGTAGGTTAGCAGTAAAACCACCTCAACAGGCGTAGGTTAGCCTTGAAATCAGCCCTTAAGATGAAACCAGTAGGTTAGCAGTAAAACCACCTCAACAGGCGTAGGTTAGCCTTGAAATCAGCCCTTAAGATGAAACCAGTAGGTTAGCAGTAAAACCACCTCAACAGGCGTAGGTTAGCCTTGAAATCAGCCCTTAAGATGAAACCAGTAGGTTAGCAGTAAAACCACCTCAACAGGCGTAGGTTAGCCTTGAAATCAGCCCTTAAGATGAAACCAGTAGGTTAGCAATAAAACCACCTCAACAGGCGTAGGTTAGCCTTGAAATCAGCCCTTAAGATGAAACCAGTAGGTTAGCAATAAAACCACCTCAACAGGCGTAGGTTAGCCTTGAAATCAGCCCTTAAGATGAAACCAGTAGGTTAGCAGTAAAACCACCTCAACAGGCGTAGGTCAAATCAGCCCTTAAGATGAAACCAGTAGGTTAGGTTCAGGCCTTGAAATCAGCCCTTAAGATGAAACCAGTAGGTTAGCAGTAAAACCACCTCAACAGGCGTAGGTTAGCCTTGAAATCAGCCCTTAAGATGAAACCAGTAGGTTAGCAGTAAAACCACCTCAACAGGCGTAGGTTAGCCTTGAAATCAGCCCTTAAGATGAAACCAGTAGGTTAGCAGTAAAACCACCTCAACAGGCGTAGGTTAGCCTTGAAATCAGCCCTTAAGATGAAACCAGTAGGTTAGCAGTAAAACCACCTCAACAGGCGTAGGTTAGCCTTGAAATCAGCCCTTAAGATGAAACCAGTAGGTTAGCAGTAAAACCACCTCAACAGGCGTAGGTTAGCCTTGAAATCAGCCCTTAAGATGAAACCAGTAGGTTAGCAGTAAAACCACCTCAACAGGCGTAGGTTAGCCTTGAAATCAGCCCTTAAGATGAAACCAGTAGGTTAGCAGTAAAACCACCTCAACAGGCGTAGGTTAGCCTTGAAATCAGCCCTTAAGATGAAACCAGTAGGTTAGCAGTAAAACCACCTCAACAGGCGTAGGTTAGCCTTGAAATCAGCCCTTAAGATGAAACCAGTAGGTTAGCAGTAAAACCACCTCAACAGGCGTAGGTTAGCCTTGAAATCAGCCCTTAAGATGAAACCAGTAGGTTAGCAGTAAAACCACCTCAACAGGCGTAGGTTAGCCTTGAAATCAGCCCTTAAGATGAAACCAGTAGGTTAGCAGTAAAACCACCTCAACAGGCGTAGGTTAGCCTTGAAATCAGCCCTTAAGATGAAACCAGTAGGTTAGCAGTAAAACCACCTCAACAGGCGTAGGTTAGCCTTGAAATCAGCCCTTAAGATGAAACCAGTAGGTTAGCAGTAAAACCACCTCAACAGGCGTAGGTTAGCCTTGAAATCAGCCCTTAAGATGAAACCAGTAGGTTAGCAGTAAAACCACCTCAACAGGCGTAGGTTAGCCTTGAAATCAGCCCTTAAGATGAAACCAGTAGGTTAGCAGTAAAACCACCTCAACAGGCGTAGGTTAGCCTTGAAATCAGCCCTTAAGATGAAACCAGTAGGTTAGCAGTAAAACCACCTCAACAGGCGTAGGTTAGCCTTGAAATCAGCCCTTAAGATGAAACCAGTAGGTTAGCAGTAAAACCACCTCAACAGGCGTAGGTTAGCCTTGAAATCAGCCCTTAAGATGAAACCAGTAGGTTAGCAGTAAAACCACCTCAACAGGCGTAGGTTAGCCTTGAAATCAGCCCTTAAGATGAAACCAGTAGGTTAGCAGTAAAACCACCTCAACAGGCGTAGGTTAGCCTTGAAATCAGCCCTTAAGATGAAACCAGTAGGTTAGCAGTAAAACCACCTCAACAGGCGTAGGTTAGCCTTGAAATCAGCCCTTAAGATGAAACCAGTAGGTTAGCAATAAAACCACCTCAACAGGTGTAGGTTAGCCTTGAAATCAGCCCTTAAGATGAAACCAGTAGGTTAGCAATAAAACCACCTCAACAGGTGTAGGTTAGCCTTGAAATCAGCCCTTAAGATGAAACCAGTAGGTTAGCAGTAAAACCACCTCAACAGGCGTAGGTTAGCCTTGAAATCAGCCCTTAAGATGAAACCAGTAGGTTAGCAGTAAAACCACCTCAACAGGTGTAGGTTAGCCTTGAAAACCAGTAGGTTAGCAGTAAAACCACCTCAGCCCTTGAAATTAAGATGAAACCAGTAGGTTAGCAGTAAAACCACCTCAACAGGCGTAGGTTAGCCTTGAAATCAGCCCTTAAGATGAAACCAGTAGGTTAGCAGTAAAACCACCTCAACAGGCGTAGGTTAGCCTTGAAATCAGCCCTTAAGATGAAACCAGTAGGTTAGCAGTAAAACCACCTCAACAGGCGTAGGTTAGCCTTGAAATCAGCCCTTAAGATGAAACCAGTAGGTTAGCAGTAAAACCACCTCAACAGGCGTAGGTTAGCCTTGAAATCAGCCCTTAAGATGAAACCAGTAGGTTAGCAGTAAAACCACCTCAACAGGCGTAGGTTAGCCTTGAAATCAGCCCTTAAGATGAAACCAGTAGGTTAGCAGTAAAACCACCTCAACAGGCGTAGGTTAGCCTTGAAATCAGCCCTTAAGATGAAACCAGTAGGTTAGCAGTAAAACCACCTCAACAGGCGTAGGTTAGCCTTGAAATCAGCCCTTAAGATGAAACCAGTAGGTTAGCAGTAAAACCACCTCAACAGGCGTAGGTTAGCCTTGAAATCAGCCCTTAAGATGAAACCAGTAGGTTAGCAGTAAAACCACCTCAACAGGCGTAGGTTAGCCTTGAAATCAGCCCTTAAGATGAAACCAGTAGGTTAGCAGTAAAACCACCTCAACAGGCGTAGGTTAGCCTTGAAATCAGCCCTTAAGATGAAACCTTAAGATGAAACCAGTAGGTTAGCAGTAAAACCACCTCAACAGGCGTAGGTTAGCCTTGAAATCAGCCCTTAAGATGAAACCAGTAGGTTAGCAGTAAAACCACCTCAACAGGCGTAGGTTAGCCTTGAAATCAGCCCTTAAGATGAAACCAGTAGGTTAGCAGTAAAACCACCTCAACAGGCGTAGGTTAGCCTTGAAATCAGCCCTTAAGATGAAACCAGTAGGTTAGCAGTAAAACCACCTCAACAGGCGTAGGTTAGCCTTGAAATCAGCCCTTAAGATGAAACCAGTAGGTTTCATATTTATCACTAACTGAAGTTTATTTAGTGATTTATCCGGGTAGTCAGAGAGTAGAGCATTGCAGTAGTCTAATCTAGAAGTGACAAAAAGCTTTTCTGGGCAGAACGTTTCTGATTTTTGTAACGTTACGAAGATGGAAAAACGCTGTCCTCGAAATAGTCTTGATATGTTCGTCAAGGATCAGGGTCCAGAGGAACGCCGAGGTCCTTCACAGTTGTATTTTTTAATTTTTTATATTGTTATTTTTCTTGAATCTTTATTTTATTTTTTACCCCTTTTTTTTCTCCCCAATTTCGTATCCAATTGTTTTACTATCTTGTCTTATCGCTACAACTCCCGTACGGCTCGGGAGAGACGAAGGTTGAAGGTCATGCGTCCTCCGATACACAACCCAACCTAGCCGCACTGCATCTTAACACAGCGCGCATCCAACCCGGAAGCCAGCCGCACCAATGTTACACAGAGCCTGGGCACGAACCCAGAGTGTCACATGTTTGTTACCCTGTATTTTTCATGATAACTCCGATGCCTTTACCTTCTTTCTCTCCTCCCTCTCTCTCCTTCTCTCTCTCTCTACCCCTCCTCTCTCCTCCCTCTCTCCCTCTCTACCCCTCCTCTCTCTCCTCCCGCTCTCTCCCCCTCCTCTCTCTCCTCCCGCTCTCTCCCCCTCCTCTCTCTCCTCCCGCTCTCTCCCCCTCCTCTCTCTCCTCCCGCTCTCTCCCCCTCCTCTCTCTCCTCTCTCTCTTTCTCTCTCTCTTTCTCTACCCCTCCTCTCTGTCCTCCCTCTCTCTCCTCTCTCTACCCCTCCTCTCTCTCTCTTTTCTCTCTCTACCCCTCCTCTCTCCTCCCTCTCTACCCCTCCTCTCTCCTCCCTCTCTACCCCTCCTCTCTCCTCCCTCTTGCCCTCTCTCCCCCTCCTCTCTCCTCCCTCTCTCCCTCTCTCCCCCTCCCCTCCCCCTCCCCTCTCTCTCTACCCCTCCTCCCTCTCCTCCCTCTCTCCTCTACCCCTCCCTCTCTCTCTACCCCTCCTCTCTCTCCTCCCTCTCTCTCCCCTCTCTCTCTCTACCCCTCCTCCCTCTCCTCCCTCTCTCCTCTACCCCTCCTCTCTCCTCCCTCTCTCCCTCTCTCCCCCTCCTCTCTCTCCCCTCCCCCTCTCTCTCTACCCCTCCTCCCTCTCCTCCCTCTCTCCTCTACCCCTCCCTCTCTCCTCTACCCCTCCCTCCCTCTCTCCCCTCTCTCTCTCCCCTCTCTCTCTCTACCCCTCCTCCCTATCCTCCCTCTCTCCTCTACTTTCCCTCTCTCTCTACCCCTCCTCTCTCTCTCTCTACCCCCTCTCTCTCTACCCCTCCTCCCTCTCTCCTCTACCCCTCCCTCTCTCTCTACCCCTCCTCTCTCTCTCTACCCCTCCTTCTCTCTACCCCTCCTCCCTCTCCTCCCTCTCTCCTCTACCCCTCCCTCTCTCTCTACCCCTCCCTCTCTCTCTACCCCTCCTCCCTCTCCTCCCTCTCCTCCCTCTCTCCTCTACCCCTCCCTCTCTCTCTACCCCTCCTCCCTCTCCTCCCTCTCCTCTCTCTCTCCTCTACCCCTCCCTCTCTCTCTACCCCTCCCTCTCTCTCTCTACCCCCTCTCTCTCTACCCCTCCTCCCTCTCTCTCTACCCCTCCTCCCTCTCTCTCTACCCCTCCTCCCTCTCCTCCCTCTCTCTCTTCCCTTCCTGCCTGTCCATTCCTCCTCTCTCTGACCTCTCTATAACCTTGTGTTATGTTCTCTCCAGCATCCCACCGCACCACAGGGGACAGAAATGCCACTCTGTACTCCACCTGTTTGTCACACATTCAATGAAAGGAAAATTACACACATTTGTTTAATTTGTCTATTGTTTATCAATTTCGTTTTGCACGTCAGCGATCAAGTATTCACGAGATATAACTTTCAAAATCCAGAAATAGATGCCAAAGTGTATTTGACATTGACATAAAATCTGAATACTTAGGTTTAAAGTAATCGAGATATTTACAATAGCACGGTACACACTGTTTGTTATAACCAGTGTTAAGCTAACATTAGTCTAACGTTAGTCTAACATTGGTCTAACATTGGTCTACCGTTAGTCTAACATTGGTCTACCGTTAGTCTACCGTTAGTCTAACATTGGTCTAACATTAGTCTACCGTTAGTCTAAAGTTAGTCTAACATTAGTCTACCGTTAGTCTAACATTAGTCTAACATTGGTCTACCGTTAGTCTAACATTAGTCTAACATTGGTCTAACGTTAGTCTACCGTTAGTCTACCGTTAGTCTAACGTTAGTCTAACATTAGTCAGCTGTCCTGCTTTATGTCATTAGTATAAGGGTACAGTCAAATGGTTTTGCTGTGTGTGTAATTATACATTTCTAAAATACGGTGAAGAGGAAGAGATTCAACCAATGAGCAATGATCCAATCATAATGGAATGTGTGTGTGTGTGTGAACCTGGGTGTCTGCTTATATGACTATGCATTAGCAAGTGTGTGTGTGTGTGTGTGTGTGTGAGGCGTGAACCTGGGTGTCTGCTTATATGACTATGCATTAGCAAGTGTGTGTGTGTGTGAGGCGTGAACCTGGGTGTCTGCTTATATGACTATGCATTATGCATTTGCAAGTGTGTGTGTGTGTGTGTGTCTGAGAGGAACCATAATCTAGCAGTAATGGATTATAAAACAGAGCAGAAAATGAGAAGCGAGAGAGGTTTTCTAATTGTTTAGAATTCTAAACCTAAGACAAATTTGAAATGAAAATGTAAAGCAGCAAAACAACTCTGAAACATAAACATAGACTGAAACGCAAGAAATTGAATTATACCAACAAGACAGTTGATGAAATTCAAAAATTGAAATTGAAAAACGCAATCGACCAAATCAGTACTGGGACATGTGGAAAAAATGACAAAGCCACAAGAATTAGCAATGTAAGATGAAGGAATTTGGATTTATGTTGATAATCTATACAAAAACATCCCACAAAAACACAATTAGAAATTCAAGAGAAATGGAACATCCTTGAATCAAACCTAACTAGTCTCCCAGTCCCTGCTGCTGAAAAACATCCCCACAGCATGAGGCACCACCACCATGCTTCACGGTAAGGATGGTAATTGATCAGAGAACAACCAATCAGAACATTACTACCTGTAGAACAACCAATCAGAACACTAAAATTACTACCTGTAGAACAACCAATCAGAACATTAACATTACTACCTGTAGAACAACCAATCAGAACATTACTACCTGTAGAACAACCAATCAGAACATTAACATTACTACCTGTAGAACAACCAATCAGAACATTACTACCTGTAGAACAACCAATCAGAACACTAAAATTACTACCTGTAGAACAACCAATCAGAACATTACTACCTGTAGAACAACCAATCAGAACACTAAAATTACTACCTGTAGAACAACCAATCAGAACATTACTACCTGTAGAACAACCAATCAGAACACTAACATTACTACCTGTAGAACAACCAATCAGAACATTACTACCTGTAGAACAACCAATCAGAACATTAACATGACTACCTGTAGAACAACCAATCAGAACATTAACATTACTACCTGTAGAACAACCAATCAGAACATTACTACCTGTAGAACAACCAATCAGAACATTACTACCTGTAGAACAACCAATCAGAACATTAACATTACTACCTGTAGAACAACCAATCAGAACATTACTACCTGTAGAACAACCAATCAGAACATTACTACCTGTAGAACAACCAATCAGAACATTAACATTACTACCTGTAGAACAACCAATCAGAACATTACTACCTGTAGAACAACCAATCAGAACATTAACATTACTACCTGTAGAACAACCAATCAGAACATTACTACCTGTAGAACAACCAATCAGAACATTAACATTACTACCTGTAGAACAACCAATCAGAACATTACTACCTGTAGAACAACCAATCAGAACACTAAAATTACTACCTGTAGAACAACCAATCAGAACATTACTACCTGTAGAACAACCAATCAGAACACTAAAATTACTACCTGTAGAACAACCAATCAGAACATTACTACCTGTAGAACAACCAATCAGAACATTACTACCTGTAGAACAACCAATCAGAACATTAACATTACTACCTGTAGAACAACCAATCAGAACATTACTACCTGTAGAACAACCAATCAGAACATTACTACCTGTAGAACAACCAATCAGAACATTAACATTACTACCTGTAGAACAACCAATCAGAACATTAACATTACTACCTGTAGAACAACCAATCAGAACATTACTACCTGTAGAACAACCAATCAGAACATTAACATTACTACCTGTAGAACAACCAATCAGAACATTACTACCTGTAGAACAACCAATCAGAACATTAACATTACTACCTGTAGAACAACCAATCAGAACATTACTACCTGTAGAACAACCAATCAGAACATTACTACCTGTAGAACAACCAATCAGAACATTAACATTACTACCTGTAGAACAACCAATCAGAACATTACTACCTGTAGAAC
This sequence comes from Oncorhynchus nerka, assembly GCF_034236695.1. NCBI lineage: Eukaryota > Metazoa > Chordata > Actinopteri > Salmoniformes > Salmonidae > Oncorhynchus > Oncorhynchus nerka. The sequence continues at coordinate 3,002,618 of NC_088408.1, read as the reverse complement.
AACCAATCAGAACATTAACATTACTACCTGTAGAACAACCAATCAGAACATTAACATTACTACCTGTAGAACAACCAATCAGAACATTACTACCTGTAGAACAACCAATCAGAACATTAACATTACTACCTGTAGAACAACCAATCAGAACATTACTACCTGTAGAACAACCAATCAGAACATTAACATTACTACCTGTAGAACAACCAATCAGAACATTAACATTACTACCTGTAGAACAACCAATCAGAACATTACTACCTGTAGAACAACCAATCAGAACATTACTACCTGTAGAACAACCAATCAGAACATTAACATTACTACCTGTAGAACAACCAATCAGAACATTACTACCTGTAGAACAACCAATCAGAACATTAACATTACTACCTGTAGAACAACCAATCAGAACATTAACATTACTACCTGTAGAACAACCAATCAGAACATTAACATTACTACCTGTAGAACAACCAATCAGAACACTAACATTACTACCTGTAGAACAACCAATCAGAACATTAACATTACTACCTGTATAACAACCAATCAGAACACTAACATTACTACCTGTAGAACAACCAATCAGAACATTAACATTACTACCTGTAGAACAACCAATCAGAACACTAACATTACTACCTGTAGAACAACCAATCAGAACATTACTACCTGTAGAACAACCAATCAGAACATTAACATTACTACCTGTAGAACAACCAATCAGAACATTACTACCTGTAGAACAACCAATCAGAACATTACTACCTGTAGAACAACCAATCAGAACATTAACATTACTACCTGTAGAACAACCAATCAGAACATTACTACCTGTAGAACAACCAATCAGAACATTAACATTACTACCTGTAGAACAACCAATCAGAACATTACTACCTGTAGAACAACCAATCAGAACATTAACATTACTACCTGTAGAACAACCAATCAGAACATTAACATTACTACCTGTAGAACAACCAATCAGAACATTATACCTGTAGAACAACCAATCAGAACATTACTACCTGTAGAACAACCAATCAGAACATTAACATTACTACCTGTAGAACAACCAATCAGAACATTACTACCTGTAGAACAACCAATCAGAACATTAACATTACTACCTGTAGAACAACCAATCAGAACATTAACATTACTACCTGTAGAACAACCAATCAGAACATTAACATTACTACCTGTAGAACAACCAATCAGAACACTAACATTACTACCTGTAGAACAACCAATCAGAACATTAACATTACTACCTGTATAACAACCAATCAGAACACTAACATTACTACCTGTAGAACAACCAATCAGAACATTAACATTACTACCTGTAGAACAACCAATCAGAACACTAACATTACTACCTGTAGAACAACCAATCAGAACATTACTACCTGTAGAACAACCAATCAGAACATTAACATTACTACCTGTAGAACAACCAATCAGAACATTACTACCTGTAGAACAACCAATCAGAACATTACTACCTGTAGAACAACCAATCAGAACATTAACATTACTACCTGTAGAACAACCAATCAGAACATTACTACCTGTAGAACAACCAATCAGAACATTAACATTACTACCTGTAGAACAACCAATCAGAACATTACTACCTGTAGAACAACCAATCAGAACATTAACATTACTACCTGTAGAACAACCAATCAGAACATTAACATTACTACCTGTAGAACAACCAATCAGAACATTACTACCTGTAGAACAACCAATCAGAACATTACTACCTGTAGAACAACCAATCAGAACATTAACATTACTACCTGTAGAACAACCAATCAGAACATTACTACCTGTAGAACAACCAATCAGAACATTAACATTACTACCTGTAGAACAACCAATCAGAACATTAACATTACTACCTGTAGAACAACCAATCAGAACATTAACATTACTACCTGTAGAACAACCAATCAGAACACTAACATTACTACCTGTAGAACAACCAATCAGAACATTAACATTACTACCTGTATAACAACCAATCAGAACACTAACATTACTACCTGTAGAACAACCAATCAGAACATTAACATTACTACCTGTAGAACAACCAATCAGAACACTAACATTACTACCTGTAGAACAACCAATCAGAACATTACTACCTGTAGAACAACCAATCAGAACATTAACATTACTACCTGTAGAACAACCAATCAGAACATTACTACCTGTAGAACAACCAATCAGAACATTACTACCTGTAGAACAACCAATCAGAACATTAACATTACTACCTGTAGAACAACCAATCAGAACATTACTACCTGTAGAACAACCAATCAGAACATTAACATTACTACCTGTAGAACAACCAATCAGAACATTACTACCTGTAGAACAACCAATCAGAACATTAACATTACTACCTGTAGAACAACCAATCAGAACATTAACATTACTACCTGTAGAACAACCAATCAGAACATTACTACCTGTAGAACAACCAATCAGAACATTACTACCTGTAGAACAACCAATCAGAACATTAACATTACTACCTGTAGAACAACCAATCAGAACATTACTACCTGTAGAACAACCAATCAGAACATTAACATTACTACCTGTAGAACAACCAATCAGAACATTAACATTACTACCTGTAGAACAACCAATCAGAACATTAACATTACTACCTGTAGAACAACCAATCAGAACACTAACATTACTACCTGTAGAACAACCAATCAGAACATTAACATTACTACCTGTATAACAACCAATCAGAACACTAACATTACTACCTGTAGAACAACCAATCAGAACATTAACATTACTACCTGTAGAACAACCAATCAGAACACTAACATTACTACCTGTAGAACAACCAATCAGAACATTACTACCTGTAGAACAACCAATCAGAACATTAACATTACTACCTGTAGAACAACCAATCAGAACATTAACATTACTACCTGTAGAACAACCAATCAGAACATTAACATCACTACCTGTAGAACAACCAATCAGAACATTAACATTACTACCTGTAGAACAACCAATCAGAACACTAACATTACTACCTGTGTGTTTCTCACGAGTTCACTATCGTCCTCATTCATTTTTTTCTGTAGTTTCCTGTAAATTTTTACTAATGGTTAATTATTACTAATTGTTAAATATTACTAATGGTTAATTATTACTAATTGTTAAATATTACTAATGGTTAATTATTACTAATTGTTAAATATTACTAATGGTTAATTATTACTAATTGTTACTTGTTACTAATTATTAATTGCTGCTAATTGTTAAATATTAATAGTTGTTAATTATTACTAATGGTTAATTATTACAAATTCTTCATTGTAACTAATGGGTAAATGTTACTAATGGTTAATTGTTACTAATGGTTAATTGTTACTAATTGTTAATTGTTACTAAACTAAATGTTAATTATTACTAATTGTTAATTGTTACTAATTGTTAATTGTTACTAAACTAAATGTTAATTATTACTAATTGTTAATTGTTACTAATTGTTAATTGTTACTAAACTAAATGTTAATTATTACTAATGGTTAATTGTTACTAATGGTTAATTGTTACTAATTGTTAATTGTTACTAATTGTTAATTGTTACTTATCATTGACTATTATTATTTGTCCTATTATTAACATTATCTATCTGAGTCAAATAAAATGTATTGGCGCTCATGGACATAAACATTACACAAGTTGGAAATCGAAAATTCAACAATGAGTGGTTTGGAAGGAAGTGAGTGCAGCACAACAACGTCAGCTGAACTCTAACAGAGAGAGAGAGAGAGAGAGAAAGAGAAAGAGAGAGAGCCAACCACCGAGAGAAAGAGAAAGAGCGAGAGCCAACCACCGAGAGAAAGAGAAAGAGAGAGAGCCAACCACCGAGAGAAAGAGAGAGAGCGCACATCATTTAATACAGACAGACAGGTTCACTACAATCATACCCTATGCCCTTTATACCGCAATACTTTAGACCAGAGAGAGGAGCAGAAAGACAGGTGGACAGACAGACGGACGGACGGACAGAGAGAGAGAGAGGCAGAGATAGAGGCAGAGAGACAAACAGGCAGACAGACAGACAGACAGGCAAACAGACAGACAGACAGACAGACAGACAGAGAGAGAGAGAGGCAGAGAGACAAACAGGCAGGCAGACAGACAGACAGACAGACAGACAGACAGACAGAGAAGCAGAAAGACGGACAGGCAGAGAGAGAGAGAGAGAGAGAGAGGCAGAGAGACAGACAGACAGAGAGAGGCAGAGAGACAGACAGGTAGACGGACAGACAGAGAGAGAGAGAGGCAGAGAGACAGACAGGTAGACAGAGAGACAGACAGGCAGAGAGACAGAGAAGCAGAAAGACGGACAGGCAGAGAGAGAGAGGCAGAGAGACAGACAGACAGACAGACAGACAGACAGACAGACAGACAGAGAAGCAGAAAGACAGACAGACAGAGAGAGAGAGAGGCAGAGAGACAGACAGGTAGACGGACAGACAGAGAGAGAGAGGCAGAGAGACAGGTAGACAGAGAGACAGACAGGCAGAGAGACAGACAGGTAGACAGAGAGAGGCAGAGAGACAGACAGGCAGAGAGACAGACAGGTAGACAGAGAGACAGACAGGCAGAGAGACAGACAGGTAGACAGACAGGCAGACAGGTAGACAGACAGACAGACAGACAGACAGACAGACAGACAGACAGACAGACAGACAGACAGACAGACAGACAGACAGGTAGACAGACAGACAGGGAGAGAGAAAGACAGGCAGGCAGGCTATGGTCCATCGTCATTTCTGTTCTTCAGTAAACCAAACCACCTGGGTGAATACTTCCACTTTACTGCACAGTGGAACAATAGACCTGCAGTCCTCAAACGTCTGAATGTGTGTGTGGAATGTGCTTGTCTTACAAGTTATTGCGACAAGATTTTATAGATTCCATTCGAAATTTGACGTTTTATGGATACGTTTCTAAGTTGGTTACATGAATGGTTAAGTTAGGGCGATGGTTTTGGCGAAGGCAACAAAAAGATATGTAAAGAAAACGATGCGCCATTACCGCTAAATATCATCACTATTCTCACTGTTATCAGGGCTTGATGGAGCTCTGGTTATCCAACCTGGCAACCCATCTCTCTGGTTATCCAACCTGACAACCCATCTCTCTGGTTATCCAACCTGACAACCCATCTCTCTGGTTATCCAACCTGACAACCCATCTCTCTGGTTATCCAGCCTGACAACCCATCTCTCTGGTTATCCAACCTGACAACCCATCTCTCTGGTTATCCAACCTGACAACCCATCTCTCTGGTTATCCAACCTGGCAACCCATCTCTCTGGTTATCCAGCCTGACAACCCATCTCTCTGGTTATCCAACCTGACAACCCATCTCTCTGGTTATCCAACCTGGCAACCCATCTCTCTGGTTATCCAACCTGGCAACCCATCCCTCTGGTTATCCAGCCTGACAACCCATCTCTCTGGTTATCCAGCCTGACAACCCATCTCTCTGGTTATCCAGCCTGACAACCCATCTCTCTGGTTATCCAACCTGGCAACCCATCTCTCTGGTTATCCAGCCTGACAACCCATCTCTCTGGTTATCCAACCTGGCAACCCATCTCTCTGGTTATCCAGCCTGACAACCCATCTCTCTGGTTATCCAACCTGGCAACCCATCTCTCTGGTTATCCAGCCTGACCACCCATCTCTCTGGTTATCCAACCTGACCACCCATCTCTCTGGTTATCCAGCCTGACAACCCATCTCTCTGGTTATCCAACCTGGCAACCCATCTCTCTGGTTATCCAGCCTGACAACCCATCTCTCTGGTTATCCAACCTGGCAACCCATCTCTCTGGTTATCCAGCCTGACAACCCATCTCTCTGGTTATCCAGCCTGACCACCCATCTCTCTGGTTATCCAACCTGACCACCCATCTCTCTGGTTATCCAACCTGGCAACCCATCTCTCTGGTTATCAGGGCTTGATGGAGCTCTGGTTATCCAACCTGACAACCCATCTCTCTGGTTATCCAACCTGACAACCCATCTCTCTGGTTATCCAGCCTGACCACCCATCTCTCTGGTTATCCAACCTGACCACCCATCTCTCTGGTTATCAGGGCTTGATGGAGCTCTGGTTATCCAACCTGACAACCCATCTCTCTGGTTATCCAGCCTGACAACACATCTCTCTGGTTATCCAGCCTGACAACACATCTCTCTGGTTATCCAACCTGGCAACCCATCTCTCTGGTTATCCAGCCTGACAACCCATCTCTCTGGTTATCAGGGCTTGATGGAGCTCTGGTTATCCAACCTGACAACCCATCTCTCTGGTTATCCAGCCTGACAACACATCTCTCTGGTTATCCAACCTGGCAACCCATCTCTCTGGTTATCCAGCCTGACAACACATCTCTCTGGTTATCCAGCCTGACAACACATCTCTCTGGTTATCCAACCTGACAACCCATCTCTCTGGTTATCCAGCCTGACAACCCATCTCTCTGGTTATCCAGCCTGACAACACATCTCTCTGGTTATCCAACCTGACAACCCATCTCTCTGGTTATCCAGCCTGACAACCCATCTCTCTGGTTATCCAGCCTGACAACCCATCTCTCTGGTTATCCAGCCTGACAACCCATCTCTCTGGTTATCCAGCCTGACAACCCATCTCTCTGGTTATCCAGCCTGGCAACCCATCTCTCTGGTTATCCAACCTGACCACCCATCTCTCTGGTTATCCAACCTGACCACCCATCTCTCTGGTTATCCAGCCTGACCACCCATCTCTCTGGTTATCCAGCCTGACACCCATCTCTCTGGTTATCCAGCCTGACCACCCATCTCTCTGGTTATCCAGCCTGACCACCCATCTCTCTGGTTATCCAGCCTGACCACCCATCTCTCTGGTTATCCAGCCTGACCACCCATCTCTCTGGTTATCCAACCTGACAACCCATCTCTCTGGTTATCCAGCCTGACCACCCATCTCTCTGGTTATCCAGCCTGACAACCCATCTCTCTGGTTATCCAGCCTGACCACCCATCTCTCTGGTTATCCAGCCTGACAACCCATCTCTCTGGTTATCCAGCCTGACAACCCATCTCTCTGGTTATCCAACCTGACCACCCATCTCTCTGGTTATCCAACCTGACCACCCATCTCTCTGGTTATCCAGCCTGACAACCCATCTCTCTGGTTATCCAACCTGGCAACCCATCTCTCTGGTTATCAGGGCTTGATGGAGCTCTGGTTATCCAGCCTGACAACCCATCTCTCTGGTTATCCAGCCTGACAACCCATCTCTCTGGTTATCCAGCCTGACAACACATCTCTCTGGTTATCCAACCTGACAACCCATCTCTCTGGTTATCCAGCCTGACAACCCATCTCTCTGGTTATCCAACCAGGCAACCCATCTCCTGGTTATCCAACCTGGCAACCCATCTCTCTGGTTATCCAACCTGGCAACCCATCTCACTGTTATCAGGGCTTGGTGGAGCTCTGGTTATCCAGCCTGACAACCCATCTCACTGTTATCAGGGCTTGGTGGAGCTCTGGTTATCCAGCCTGACAACCCATCTCTCTGGTTATCAGGGCTTGATGGAGCTCTGGTTATCCAGCCTGACAACCCATCTCTCTGGTTATCCAGCCTGACAACCCATCTCTCTGGTTATCCAGCCTGACAACCCATCTCTCTGGTTATCCAACCTGACAACACATCTCTCTGGTTATCCAGCCTGACCACCCATCTCTCTGGTTATCCAACCTGACAACCCATCTCTCTGGTTATCCAGCCTGACAACCCATCTCTCTGGTTACCCAGCCTGACCACCCATCTCTCTGGTTATCCAACCTGACAACCCATCTCTCTGGTTATCCAACCTGACAACCCATCTCTCTGGTTATCCAGCCTGACCACCCATCTCTCTGATTATCCAACCTGGCAACCCATCTCACTGTTATCAGGGCTTGATGGAGCTCTGGTTATCCAACCTGGCAACCCATCTGTCTGGTTTTCCAGCCTGACACCCCATCTCACTGTTATCAGGGCTTGATGGAGCTCTGGTTATCCAGCCTGACAACCCATCTCACTGTTATCAGGGTTTGATGGAGCTCTGGTTATCCAACCTGGCAACCCATCTCTCTGGATATCCAGCCTGACAACCCATCTCACTGTTATCAGGGTTTGATGGAGCTCTGGTTATCCAACCTGGCAACCCATCTCACTGGTTATCCAGCCTGTTAACCCATCTCACTGGTTATCCAGCCTGACCACCCATCTCTCTGGTTATCCAACCTGGCAACCCATCTCTCTGGTTATCCAACCTGACCACCCATCTCTCTGGTTATGTAACCTGACAACACATCTCTCTGGTTATCCAGCCTGGCAACCCATCTCTCTGGTTATCCAACCTGGCAACCCATCTCTCTGGTTATCAGGGCTTGATGGAGCTCTGGTTATCCAGCCTGACAACCCATCTCTCTGGTTATCCAGCCTGACAACCCATCTCTCTGGTTATCCAGCCTGACAACCCATCTCTCTGGTTATCCAGCTTGACCACCCATCTCTCTGGTTATCCAGCCTGACCACCCATCTCTCTGGTTATCCAGCTTGACTGTCATGTTCTGACCTTTATTTCCTTTGCTTTGTCATTATTTAGTATGGTCAGGGCGTGAATTGGGTGGGCAGTCTATGTTTGTTTTTTCTATGTTTTGGGGTATTTCTATGTTTCGGCCTAGTATGGTTCTCAATCAGAGGCAGGTGTCATTAGTTGTCTCTGATTGAGAATCATACTTAGGTAGCCTGGGTTTCACTGTGTGTTTGTGGGTGATTGTTCCTGCCTCTGTGTTTTGCACCAGATAGGGCTGTTTTTGGTTTTCCACGTTTATTGTTTTGTAGTGTTCATGTTTATCTGTTTTTATTAAACATGAGTCAATATAACCACGCTGCGTTTTGGTCCGCCTCTACTTCACCACAGGAAAACCCTGACAGAATCACCCACCAACCAAGGACCAAGCGGCGTGGTAAACAGAGGCAGCAACAACAGCAACAGCGGCGCAAAGAGGAATGGACATGGGAGGATGTATTGGACGGCAAGGGTTGCTACACCTGGGAGGAGATCCTGGCGGGAAAGGATCGCCTTCCATGGGAACAGGTGGAGGCAGCTAGGAGAGCAGAGGCAGCCGGAGAGAGGAGCCGGCGATGTGAGGAGGCAGCACGGTAGTGCGACAGGTACGAGAGGCAGCCTCCCCAAAAATTGGGGGGGGGGGGCAGACGAGGTGTGGTACTAAGCCAGGTAGCAGACCTGAGCTCACGCCTCGTGCTTATGATAAGCAGCACGTTACTGGTCAGGCACCGTGTTATGCGGTTAAGCGCACGGTGTCGCCAGTGCGTGCCCATAGCCCGGTGCGCTATAGGGCAGCCCCCCGAGAGCGTCATGCGAGTGTGGGCATCCAGCCAGGGCGTATGGTGCCTGCTCAGCGGGTCTGGTCGCCGGTACGCAGTTTTGGTCCAGGGTATCCTGCGCCGGCTCTGCGTGCTGTGTCTCCGGGGTGCAGTGCGTTCTCTGCCTGCGCTCCGCTCGTGCCGGGCAAATGTGGGAGTGGAGCCTAAGGGAGAGGTGCGTGTAGTAAGCACTAGATCTCCCGTGGTTACCCACAGCCCGGTTCAACCTGTGCCTGCACTCTGGAGGGTCCGGGCTAGAGTAGTTGTCCAGCCTGGGGAAGTGGTGCCAAGGTTGCGCACCAGAGCTCCAGTGCTCCCCCACAGTCCTTCAGGTGCCTCCTCCTAACACCAAGCCTCCTGAAGGTCTCCCCAGCCTGGTGGTTCCTGTGGCAGCCCCACGCACCAGGCTGTCTCTCTGTCTCCTCCCTGCAGGTGGTCTTGCCTGTCCGGCACTGCTGCCGGAGTCTCCCGCCTGTCCGGCGCTGCTGTCGGAGTCTCCCGCCTGTCCGGCGCTGCTGCCGGAGTCTCCCGCCTGGCCGGAGTCTCCCGCCTGTCCGGCGCTGCTGCCGGAGTCTCCCGCCTGTCCGGCGCTGCTGCCGGAGTCTCCCGCCTGTCCGGCGCTGCTGCCGGAGTCTCCCGCCTGTCCGGCGCTGCTGCCGGAGTCTGAGGCGCCAGAGCCCCTCAGCCCAGAGGCGCCAGAGCCCCTGCCCCTCTGTCCAGAGCCCCTGCCCCTCTGTCCATAGCTTCTGCCCCTCTGTCCAGAACTTCTGCCCCTCTGTCCAGTGGGGTCATTGAGAGGGGTGGCCATGGTTAGAAAGCCACGGAGGCGGACAATAAAGCGGACTAAGACAATGTTGAAGTGGGGTCCGCGTCCCGCACCAGAGCCGCCACCGCGGACAGACGCCCACCCAGACCCTCCCCTATAGGTTAAGGTTTTGCGGCCGGAGTCCGCACCTTTGGGGGGAGGGTACTGTCACGTTCTGACCTTTATTTCCTTTGTTTTGACATTATTTAGTATGGTCAGGGTGTGAATTGGGTGGGCAGTCTATGTTTGTTTTTCTATGTTTTGGGGTATTTCTATGTTTAGGCCTAGTATGGTTCTCAATCAGAGGCAGGTGTCATTAGTTGTCTCTGATTGAGAATCATACTTAGGTAGCCTGGGTTTCACTGTGTTTTGTGGGTGATTGTTCCTGTCTCTGTGTTTTGCACCAGATAGGGCTGTTTTTGGTTTTCCACGTTTATTGTTTTGTAGTGTTCATGTTTATCTGTTTTTATTAAACATGAGTCAATATAACCACGCTGCGTTTTGGTCCTCTACTTCACCACAGGAAAACCCTGACACTGACAACACATCTCTCTGGTTATGTAACCTGACAACCCATCTCTCTGGTGATTCAGCTCAAATGGTCCCTAACCCTAAACCTAACCCTAGCTCCTAACCCTAAACTAACCCTAAAACTAACCCTAGCTCCTAACTCAAACCTAACTGAAAACTAACCCTAGCTCCTAACCCTAATTCTAACCTTAACCCTTAAACCCCTTTGAAATAGCATTTGACCTTGTCCCGAGTTGGTCAAATGTTTGTTCGTTTACTATTCTTGTGAGGACTTCTTGTCCCCACAAGAATAGTTAAACACACACACACACACACACACATGCACAGTGTCATATCACTGAGCAGCAGCCTCTCCTCGGGCTAATGATGTTCTGTACATCATCTGACTGGAGCACTGCCATCTCACACACACACACACACACACACACACACACACACACACACACACACACACACACACACACACACACACACACACACACACACACACACACACACACACACACGCTGTCGAAAATGCATACACACACACACACACACACACACACACACACACACACACACACACACACACACTTGTCACATGCTCCTAATCCAACAGGTGTAGACTTAACCGTGAAATGCTGCCGAACCCTTCCCAACGATGCAGATAAACATAGTAACAAGAGGAGTAAAATACACAAGAATGGAGCTATATATGTGGAGCTATATACAGGAAGTACCAGATCAATGTGGAGCTATATACAGGAAGTACCAGATCAATGTGGAGCTATATACAGGAAGTACCAGATCAATGTGGAGCTATATACAGGAAGTACCAGATCAATGTGGAGCTATATACAGGAAGTACCAGATCAATGTGGAGCTATATACAGGAAGTACCAGATCAATGTGGAGCTATATACAGGAAGTACCAGATCAATGTGGAGCTATATACAGGAAGTACCAGATCAATGTGGAGTTATATACAGGAAGTACCAGATCAATGTGGAGCTATATACAGGAAGTACCAGATCAATGTGGAGTTATATACAGGAAGTACCAGATCAATGTGGAGCTATATACAGGAAGTACCAGATCAATGTGGAGCTATATACAGGAAGTACCAGATCAATGTGGAGCTATATACAGGAAGTACCAGATCAATGTGGAGCTATATACAGGAAGTACCAGATTAATGTGGAGCTATATACAGGAAGTACCAGATCAATGTGGAGTTATATACAGGGAGTACCAGATCAATGTGGAGCTATATACAGGGAGTACCAGATCAATGTGGAGCTATATACAGGAAGTACCAGATCAATGTGGAGCTATATACAGGAAGTACCAGATCAATGTGGAGCTATATACAGGGAGTACCAGATCAATGTGGAGCTATATACAGGAAGTACCAGATCAATGTGGAGCTATATACAGGACGTATCAGTACCAGATCAATGTGGAGCTATATACAGGAAGTACCAGATTAATGTGGAGCTATATACAGGACGTATCAGTACCAGATCAATGTGGAGCTATATACAGGACGTACCAGATCAATGTGGAGCTATATACAGGAAGTACCAGATCAATGTGGAGCTATATACAGGAAGTACCAGATCAATGTGGAGTTATATACAGGAAGTACCAGATCAATGTGGAGCTATATACAGGAAGTACCAGATCAATGTGGAGTTATATACAGGAAGTACCAGATCAATGTGGAGCTATATACAGGGAGTACCAGATCAATGTGGAGCTATATACAGGGAGTACCAGATCAATGTGGAGCTATATACAGGGAGTACCAGATCAATGTGGAGCTATATACAGGAAGTACCAGATCAATGTGGAGCTATATACAGGAAGTACCAGATCAATGTGGAGCTATATACAGGGAGTACCAGATCAATGTGGAGCTATATACAGGACGTATCAGTACCAGATCAATGTGGAGCTATATACAGGACGTATCAGTACCAGATCAATGTGGAGCTATATACAGGACGTACCAGATCAATGTGGAGCTATATACAGGGAGTACCAGATCAACGTGGAGCTATATACAGGGAGTACCAGATCAATGTGGAGCTATATACACGAAGTACCAGATCAATGTGGAGCTACATACAGGAAGTACCAGATCAATGTGGAGCTATATACAGGACGTATCAGTACCAGATCAATGTGGAGCTATATACAGGGAGTACCAGTACCAGATCAATGTGGAGCTATATACAGGAAGTACCAGATCAATGTGGAGCTATATACAGGAAGTACCAGATCAATGTGGAGCTATATACAGGACGTATCAGTACCAGATCAATGTGGAGCTATATACAGGGAGTACCAGTACCAGATCAATGTGGAGCTATATACAGGAAGTACCAGATCAATGTGGAGCTATATACAGGGAGTACCAGATCAATGTGGAGCTATATACAGGGAGTACCAGATCAATGTGGAGCTATATACAGGAAGTACCAGATCAATGTGGAGCTATATACAGGGAGTACCAGATCAATGTGGAGCTATATACAGGAAGTACCAGATCAATGTGGAGCTATATACAGGACGTATCAGTACCAGATCAATGTGGAGCTATATACAGGGAGTACCAGTACCAGATCAATGTGGAGCTATATACAGGACGTATCAGTACCAGATCAATGTGGAGCTATATACAGGGAGTACCAGTACCAGATCAATGTGGAGCTATATACAGGAAGTACCAGATCAATGTGGAGCTATATACAGGAAGTACCAGATCAATGTGGAGCTATATACAGGGAGTACCAGATCAATGTGGAGCTATATACAGGGAGTACCAGATCAATGTGGAGCTATATACAGGAAGTACCAGATCAATGTGGAGCTATATACAGGAAGTACCAGATCAATGTGGAGCTATATACAGGACGTATCAGTACCAGATCAATGTGGAGCTATTTACAGGAAGCACCAGTACCAGATCAATGTGGAGCTATATACAGGGAGTACCAGTACCAGATCAATGTGGAGCTATATACAGGGAGTATCAGTACCAGATCAATGTGGAGCTATATACAGGGAGTATATAGCTCTCTCTCTCTCTCTCTCTCTCTCTCTCTCTCTCTCTCTTTCTCTCTTTCTCTCTCTCAATTCAATTCAATTCAAGGGCTTTATTGGCATGGGAAACATGTGTTAACATTGCCAAAGCAAGTGAGATAGACAACATACAAAGTGAATATATAAAGTAAAAAACAACAAAAATTAACAGTAAGCATTACACATACAGAAGTTTCAAAACAATAAAGACATTACAAATGTCATATTATATATATATACAGTGTTTTAACAATGTACAATGTCTCTCTCTCTCTCTTTCTCTCTCTCTTTCTCTATCTTTCTCTCTCTCTCTCTCTCACTCTCTCTCTCTTCTCTCAGAGGACCTGAGCCCTAGGACCATGCCTCAGGACTACCTGGCCTGATTACTCCATGCTGTCCCCATTCCACCTGGTCATGCTGCTGCTCCAGTTTCAACTGTTCTGGCTGCGGCTATGGAACCCTGACCTGTTCTCCGGATGTGCTGTTTTCAACTCTCTCTCTCTACTGCATCTGCTGTCTCTCTCTCTACTGCATCTGCTGTCTCTCTCTCTACTGCATCTGCTGTCTCTCTCTCTACTGCATCTGCTGTCTCTCTCTCTACTGCATCTGCTGTCTCTATCTCTCTCTCTCTCTACTGCATCTGCTGTCTCTCTCTCTCTCTCTCTCTCTACCGCATCTGCTGTCTCTATCTCTGAATAATCCGCTATGAAAAGCCAACTAAAATTGATTCCTGAGGTGCTGACCTGTTGCACCCTCTACAACTACTGTGATTATTATTTGACCCTGCTGGTCATCTATGAACGTTTGAACATCTTGACTGGCCACCCCTCATAAGAGGACTGGCCACCCCTCATAGCCTGGTTCCTCTTTAGGTTTCTTCTTAGGTTCCTGCCTTTCTAGGGAATTTTTCCTAAACATCGTGCTTCTACACCTGCATTGCTTGCTGTTTGGGATTTTAGGCTGGGTTTCTGTATAGCACTTTGTGACATCAGCTGATGTAAGGGACACATTATTCCATTTCTGTTAGTCACATGTCTGTGGAACTTGTTCAGTTTGTCTCAGTTGTTGAATATTGTTATGTTCATACAAATATTTACACAATCAACGTAGTTGACAGTGAGGACGTTTATTTTTTTGCTGAGTTTATGTACTTGGGCGGAGAAAAGTGACAAAGCATCAGGATAGATATGTACATGAAGGCAGGGTAAAGTGACTAGGCATCAGGATAGATAATAATAAGGTATTTGAGGTAGATATGTACATGAAGGCAGGGTAAAGTGACTAGGCATCAGGATAGATAATAATAAGGTATTGGAGGTAGATATGTACATGAAGGCAGAGTAAAGTGACTAGGCATCAGGATAGATAATAATAAGGTATTTGAGGTAGATATGTACATGAAGGCAGGGTAAAGTGACTAGACATCAGGATAGATGATAAGGTATTTGAGGTAGATATGTACATGAAGGCAGGGTAAAGTGACTAGGCATCAGGATAGATAATAATAAGGTATTTGAGGTAGATATGTACATGAAGGCAGGGTAAAGTGACTAGACATCAGGATAGATAATAAGGTATTGGAGGTAGATATGTGCATGAAGATAAAGAGACTAGACATCAGGATAGATAATAATAAGATACTTGAGGTAGATATGTACATCAAATCAAATGTTATTGATCACATACACATGGTTAGCAGATGTTAATGCGAGTGTAGCGAAATGCTTGTGCTTCTAGTTCTGACCATGCAGTAATATCTAAAAGTAATATAGCCTAACAATTTCACAACAACTACCATATACACACAAGTGTAAAGGAATGCCGTGCAGCACAGATGCAGTAGATACATATGAGATGAGTAATGTAGGGTATGTAAACATTAACTAAAGTGGCATTATTTAAAGTGACTGGTGATACAGTTCTAACATCCAATGTTTAATTATTAAAGTGGCTGGAGATTTGTGTCAGTATGTTGGCAGCAGTTAAATAGGGTTTGTTGTACCCACGGTGACTATTAAAACCTTATCACGCAAAACTGAAAGCACGAACAACTGTTTTTAGTCAGGGCAAGGTGACCAGAAACATGACCGAATACAAACAGTGTAGCTATTCTCTCCGCAAGGCAATCAAACAAGCTAAGCGTCAGTATGTGGCAGGGTCTACAGTCAATCATAGATTACAAAATGAAAACCAGCCCCATCGCGGACCCCGATGTCTTGCTCCCAGACAAACTAAACAACTTCTTTGCTCGCTTTGAGGACAATACAGTGCCACCGACACGGCCCGCTACCAGAACCTGTGGGCTCTCCAAATCAAATCAAATCAAATCAAATTTTATTAGTCACATACACATGGTTAGCAGATGTTAATGCGAGTGTAGCGAAATGCTTGTGCTTCTAGTTCCGACAATGCAGTAATAACCAACAAGTAATCTAACTAACAATTCCAAAACTACTGTCTTATACACAGTGTAAGGGGATAAAGAATATGTACATAAGGATATATGAATGAGTGATGGTACAGAGCAGCATACAGTAGATGGTATCGAGTACAGTATATACATATGAGATGAGTATGTAGACAAAGTAAACAAAGTGGCATAGTTAAAGTGGCTAGTGATACATGTATTACATAAGGATGCAGTCGATGATGTAGAGTACAGTATATACGTATGCATATGAGATGAATAATGTAGGGTAAGTAACATTATATAAGGTAGCATTGTTTAAAGTGGCTAGTGATATATTTACAACATTTCCCATCAATTCCCATTATTAAAGTGGCTGGAGTTGGGTCAGTGTCAATGACAGTGTGTTGGCAGCAGCCACTCAATGTTAGTGGTGGCTGTTTAACAGTCTGATGGCCTTGAGATAGAAGCTGTTTTTCAGTCTCTCGGTCCCAGCTTTGATGCACCTGTACTGACCTCGCCTTCTGGATGATAGCGGGGTGAACAGGTAGTGGTTCGGGTGGTTGATGTCCTTGATGATCTTTATGGCCTTCCTGTAACATCGGGTGGTGTAGGTGTCCTGGAGGGCAGGTAGTTTGCCCCCGGTGATGCGTTGTGCAGACCTCACTACCCTCTCGAGAGCCTTACGGTTGAGGGCGGAGCAGTTGCCGTACCAGGCGGTGATACAGCCCGCCAGGATGCTCTCGATTGTGCATCTGTAGAAGTTTGTGAGTGCTTTTGGTGACAAGCCGAATTTCTTCAGCCTCCTGAGGTTGAAGAGGCGCTGCTGCGCCTTCTTCACGACGCTGTCAGTGTGAGTGGACCAATTCAGTTTGTCTGTGATGTGTATGCCGAGGAACTTAAAACTTGCTACCCTCTGTTCCATCGATGTGGATAGGGGGGTGTTCCCTCTGCTGTTTCCTGAAGTCCACAATCATCTCCTTAGTTTTGTTGACGTTGAGTGTGAGGTTATTTTCCTGACACCACACTCCTTGACCACAGCCAACGTGAGTAAAACATTTAAAATTGTATTAACCCTTGCAAGTCTGCCGGCCCAGACGGCATCCCCAGCCATGCCCTCAGAACATGCGCAGACCAGCTGGCTGGTGTGTTTACGGACATATTCAATCAATCCCTATCCCAGTCTGCTGTTCCCACATGCTTCAAGAGGGCCACCTTTGTTCCTGTTCCCAAGAAAGCTAAGGTAACTGAGCTAACACCTGTCGTGGACACCAACGTCTTTCTCCCAGAAAAATTAAACAACTTCCTTGCTCGCTTTTTTATTTTATTTGACCTTTATTTAACCAGGAAGGGCTCATTAAGATTTAAAATCATTTTTTTCAAGAGCATCCTGGCCAATCCCTATCCCAGTCTGCTGTCCCCACATGCTTCAAGAGGGCCACCATTGTTCCTGTTCCCAAGAGAGCTAAGGTAACTAACCTAAATAACTATCACCCCGTGGCATTCCCTTCTGTCATCATGAAGTGCTTTGAGAGACTAGTCAAGGATCACATCACCTCCATCCTACCTAACACCATAAACCCACTCCAATTTGCTTATAGGTCCACAGATGATGCAATCGCCATCACACTGCACACTGCCCTATCCCATCTGGACAAGAGGAATACCTATTTAAGAATGTTGTTCATTGACTACAGCTCAGAATTCAACACCATAGTACCCTCCAAACTCATCATTAAGCTTGAGACCCTGGGTCTCGACCCCGCCCTGTGCAACTGTGTCCTGGACTTCCTGATGGGCCGCCCCCAAGATGGTGAGGGTAGGAAACAACATCCCCACAGCAGTTGATTCTTAACACTGGGGCTCCACAAGGGTGCGTTCTCAGCCCTCTCCTGTACTCCCTGTTCACCCATGACCACGTAGAACGCCTCCAATTCAATCATCAAGTTTGCAGATGACACTACAGCGTACATATCACGGACAAATTGAATTGGTCCACCCACAAAGACAGCGTGGTGAAGAAGGCGCAGCAGCGCCTCTTCAACCTCAGGAGGCTGAAGAAATTGGTCTTGTCACCTAAAATCCTCACAAACTTTTACAGATGCACAATCAAGAGCATCCTGGGCTGTAGCACCGCCTGGTACGGCAACTGCTCCGCCCACAACCGTAAGGCTCTCCAGAGGGTAGTGAGGTCTGCACAACGCATCACCGGGGGCAAACTACCTGCCCTCCAGGACACCTACACCACCCGATGTTACAGGAAGGCCATAAAGATCACCAAGGACAACAACCACCCGAGCCACTGCCTGTTCACCCCGCTATCATCCAGAAGGCGAGGTCAGTACAGGTGCATCAAAGCTGGGACCGAGAGACTGAAAAACAGCTTCTATCTCAAGGCCATCAGACTGTTAAACAGCCATCACTAACATAGAGAGGCTGCTGCCAACATACAGACTCAAATCACTGGCCACTTTAGTAAATGGATTTAATGAAGGTATCACCAGTCACTTTAAATAATGCCACTTTAATCATGTTTACATATCCTACATTCCTCATCTCATTTGTATATACTGTATTTTATACCATCTGCTGCATCTTGACTATGCCGCACGGCCATCGCTCATCCGTATACTCATATGTACATATTCTTATTCCATCCCTTTATATTTGTGTGTATTAGGTAGTAGTTGTGGAATAGTTAGATTACTTGTTAGATATTACTGCACTGTCAGAACTAGAAGCACAAGAATTTCGCTGCACTCGCATTAACATCTGCTAACCATGTGTATGTGACCAATAACATCTGCTAACCATGTATATGTGACCAATCAAAACGTTAACCATAGTCTGTTCCGTCTAAAGCAAGAAACATTTAAGTGGACGTTGGACGTTCCATGGAATGGGAGAGTAATGGGATGGGAGAGTAATGGGAGAGTAATGTGATGGGAGAGTAATGTAATGGGAGAGTAATGTAATGGGATAGTAATGTAATGGGAGAGTAAAGGAATGGGAGAGTAATGGAATGGGAGAGTAATGGGAGAGTAATGTAATGGGATAGTAATGTAATGGGAGAGTAATGGAATGGGAGAGTAATGGGAGGGTAATGGAATGGGAGAGTAATGGAATGGGAGAGTAATGGAATGGGAGAGTAATGTAATGGGAGAGTAATGTAATGGGAGAGTAATGGAATGGGAGAGTAATGGAATGGGAGAGTAATGGGCGTTCCATGGAATGGGAGAGTAATGTAATGGGAGAGTAATGTAATGGGAGAGTAATGTAATGGGAGAGTAATGTAATGGGAGAGTAATGGGCGTTCCATGGAATGGGAGAGTAATGTAATGGGAGAGTAATGTAATGGGAGAGTAATGGGAGAGTAATGGAATGGGAGAGTAATGTAATGGGAGAGTAATGTAATGGGAGAGTAATGGAATGGGAGAGTAATGTAATGGGAGAGTAATGTAATGGGAGAGTAATGTAATGGGATAGTAATGGAAGAGTAATGGAATGGGAGAGTAATGGAATGGGAGAGTAATGGGAGAGTAATGTAATGGGAGAGTAATGTAATGGGAGAGTAATGGGAGAGTAATGGAATGGGACAGTAATGTAATGGGAGAGTAATGTAATGGGAGAGTAATGTAATGGGAGAGTAATGTAATGGGAGAGTAATGTAATGGGAGAGTAATGTAATGGGAGAGTAATGGAGTAATGGGAGAGTAATGTAATGGGAGAGTAATGGGAGAGCAATGGAATGGGAGAGTAATGTAATGGGAGAGTAATGTAATGGGAGAGTAATGGAATGGGAGAGTAATGGAATGGGAGAGTAATGTAATGGGAGAGTAATGTAATGGGAGAGTAATGGAATAGGAGAGTAATGGAATGGGAGAGTAATGGGAGAGTAATGGAATGGGAGAGTAATGGAATGGGAGAGTAATGGGATAGTAATATAATGGGAGAGTAATGGAATGGGAGAGTAATGGAATGGGAGAGTAATGTAATGGGAGAGTAATGGAATGGGAGAGTAATGTAATGGGAGAGTAATGGAATGGGAGAGTAATGGAATGGGAGAGTAATGGGAGAGTAATGGGAGAGTAATGTAATGGGAGAGTAATGGGAGAGTAATGTAATTGGAGAGTAATGGGAGAGTAATGTAATGGGAGAGTAATGTAATGGGAGAGTAATGGGAGAGCAATGGAATGGGAGAGTAATGTAATGGGAGAGTAATGTAATGGGAGAGTAATGTAATGGGAGAGTAATGTAATGGGAGAGTAATGGAATGGGAGAGTAATGTAATGGGAGAGTAATGTAATGGGAGAGTAATGGAATAGGAGAGTAATGGAATGGGAGAGTAATGGGAGAGTAATGGAATGGGAGAGTAATGTAATGGGAGAGTAATGTAATGGGAGAGTAATGGAATGGGAGAGTAATGGAATGGGAGAGTAATGGGAGAGTAATGGAATGGGAGAGTAATGGGAGAGTAATGGAATGGGAGAGTAATGGAATGGGAGAGTAATGGAATGGGAGAGTAATGGAATGGGAGAGTAATGTAATGGGAGAGTAATGTAATGGGAGAGTAATGTAATGGGAGAGTAATGGAATGGGAGAATAATGGAATGGGAGAGTAATGGAACGGGAGAGTAATGGGAGATTAATGGAATGGGAGAGTAATGGAATGGGAGAGTAATGTAATGGGAGAGTAATGTAATGGGAGAGTAATGGAATGGGAGAGTAATGTAATGGGAGAGTAATGTAATGGGAGAGTAATGGAATGGGAGAGTAATGGAATGGGAGAGTAATGGGCGTTCCATGGAATGGGAGAGTAATGTAATGGGAGAGTAATGGGAGAGTAATGGAATGGGAGAGTAATGGAATGGGAGAGTAATGGGAGAGTAATGGAATGGGAGAGTAATGGGAGAGTAATGTAATGGGAGAGTAATGGAATGGGAGAGTAATGGAACTGGAGAGTAATGGGCGTTCCATGGAATGGGAGAGTAATGGAATAGGAGAGTAATGGGAGAGTAATGGAATGGGAGAGTAATGGGAGAGTAATGGAATGGGAGAGTAATGGAATGGGAGAGTAATGTAATGGGAGAGTAATGTAATGGGAGAGTAATGTAATGGGAGAGTAATGGAATAGGAGAGTAATGGAATGGGAGAGTAATGGGAGAGTAATGGAATGGGAGAGTAATGGAATGGGAGAGTAATGGAATGGGAGAGTAATGGGAGACTAATGGAATGGGAGAGTAATGTAATGGGAGAGTAATGTAATGGGAGAGTAATGGAATGGGAGAGTAATGGAATGGGAGAGTAATGTAATGGGAGAGTAATGGAATGGGAGAGTAATGGAATGGGAGAGTAATGGAATGGGAGAGTAATGGAATGGGAGAGTAATGGGAGAGTAATGGAATGGGAGAGTAATGTAATGGGAGAGTAATGGGAGAGTAATGTAATGGGAGAGTAATGGAATGGGAGAGTAATGTAATGGGAGAGTAATGTAATGGGAGAGTAATGTAATGGGAGAGTAATGGAATGGGAGAGTAATGGAATGGGAGAATAATGGAATGGGAGAGTAATGGAATGGGAGAGTAATGGGAGAGTAATGGAACGGGAGAGTAATGGGAGATTAATGGAATGGGAGAGTAATGGAATGGGAGAGTAATGTAATGGGAGAGTAATGTAATGGGAGAGTAATGGAATGGGAGAGTAATGTAATGGGAGAGTAATGTAATGGGAGAGTAATGGAATGGGAGAGTAATGGAATGGGAGAGTAATGGGCGTTCCATGGAATGGGAGAGTAATGTAATGGGAGAGTAATGGGAGAGTAATGGAATGGGAGAGTAATGGGAGAGTAATGGAATGGGAGAGTAATGGGAGAGTAATGTAATGGGAGAGTAATGGAATGGGAGAGTAATGGAACTGGAGAGTAATGGGCGTTCCATGGAATGGGAGAGTAATGGAATAGGAGAGTAATGGGAGAGTAATGGAATGGGAGAGTAATGGGAGAGTAATGGAATGGGAGAGTAATGGAATGGGAGAGTAATGTAATGGGAGAGTAATGTAATGGGAGAGTAATGGAATGGGAGAGTAATGGGCGTTCCATGGAATGGGAGAGTAATGGAATAGGAGAGTAATGGAATAGGAGAGTAATGGAATGGGAGAGTAATGGAATGGGAGAGTAGAGTAATGGAATGGGAGAGTAATGGGAGAGTAATGGGAGACTAATAGGCGTTCCATGGAATGGGAGAGTAATGGAATTGGAGAGTAATGGGAGAGTAATGGAATGGGAGAGTAATGGAATGGGAGAGTAATGGACGTTCCATGGAATGGGAGAGTAACGGAATAGGAGAGTAATGGGAGAGTAATGGAATGGGAGAGTAATGGGAGAGTAATGGAATGGGAGAGTAATGGAATGGGAGAGTAATGGAATGGGAGAGCAATGTGAGAGTAATGGAATGGGAGAGTAATGGGAGAGTAATAGGCGTTCCATGGAATGGGAGAGTAATGGGAGAGTGATGGGAGAGTAATGGGAGAGTAATGGAATGGGAGAGTAATGGCAGAGTAATGGAATGGGAGAATAATGGGCGTTCCATGGAATGGGAGAGTAATGGCGTAGTAATGGGAGAGTAATGGAATGGGAGAGTAATGGGAGAGTAATGGAATGGGAGAGTAATGGGAGAGTAATGGAATGGGAGAGTAATGGGCGTTCCAAGGAATGGGAGAGTTATGGGAGAGTAATGGGAGAGTAATGGAATGGGAGAGTAATGCCCCACATTTTGTTGTGTTATAGCCGGAATTAAAAATTGAGAAAATACGTTTTTTTTCTCCATAATCTACCCACAATACACCATAATGATAAAGTGAAAACATTGATTTTAGAAATGTTAACACATTTATTGGAAATGAAATGCAGAAATATCTAATTTACATAAGTATGAGTCAAAACATGTTAGAATCACCTTTGGCAGTGATTACAGCTGTGAGTCTCTCTGGGTAAGTCTCTAAGAGTGGTTACAGCCGTGAGTCTTTCTGTGTAAGTCTCTAAGAGTGATTACAGCTGTGAGTCTTTCTGGCTAAGTCTCTAAGAGTGATTACAGCTGTGAGTCTTTCTGGGTAAGTCTCTAAGAGTGATTACAGCTGTGAGTCTTTCTGGGTAAGTCTCTAAGAGCAATTACAGCCGTGAGTCTTTCTGGGTAAGTCTCTAAGAGCGTTGCACACCTGGATTGTGCGATATTTGCATATTATTTCTTGTTGATCATTGCTAGACAACCATTTTGAAGTCTTGTCATAGATTTTTTAAGTAGATTTAAGTCAAAACTGTAACTAGGCCACACAGGAACATTCAATGTCGTCTTGGTAAGCAACTCCAGTGTAGATTTGGCTTTTTGTTTTATTGCTGAAAGGTGAATTTCCAGTGCTGATGGAAAGCAGACTTTTCCTTCTAGGATGTTGCCTGTTTAGCTCTATTCTGTTTATTTTTTATCCTGGAAAACTCTCCAGTCCTTAACGATTACAAGCATACCCATAACATGATGTAGCCACCACTATACTTGAAGTTATGAAGAGTGGTACTCACTGATGTGTTGTATTGGAATTGCCCCAAACACTTTGATTCAAGAGAAATAGTTTATTGCTTTGACACATTTTTTGCAGTTTTACTTTAGTGCCTTTATGCAAACAGGAGGCGTGTTTTGGAATATTTTTTATTCTGTACAGGCTTCCTTCTTTAGCAGTGTCATTTAGGTTAGTATTGTGGAGTAACTACAGTGTGGTTGATCCATCCTCAGTTTTCTCCTATCACAGCCATTAAACTCTGTAAAATCGCCATCGGCCTCATGGTGAAATCCCTGAGCGGTTTCCTTCTTCTCCGGCAACTGAGTTAGGAAGGACGCCTGTATATTTGTCGTGACTGGGAGTATTGCTACACCATTCAAAGTGTAGTCGTGACCTGTTTCAGGAAGCTAGGTTTATGTCGCGTGTCACTGCTCCAGTCTTTTATTTGTATCAAAATGCATTTTGGGGGGCAGAAATGCATTTTGGGGGGGGCAGAAATGCATTTTGGGGGGGCAGAAATGCATTCTGGAACATGTGACCTTTCATGTGCCTTAATAAAAAAACGTGTTTTCAATCTGTAAACATGAAAACAATTGTTAAATTACGAGCCTAGTTGGTTTAGCCACAGAAAAGTCAGGAACCTTCCCACTAGCCGTGATTGGCTGAGATAATGGGGTGGGCTGGATATGCCGGGAGATGAGTTTGGATTGGTGTAGCCGTGTAGCTTCTGTCTATAATGTGAGCTGCTCAGTATGTGTTGATAATTCTTTCTACCGCGGCTGTTTTTAAGGATATAAAGTCGAGAACTATGGTCATTGTGACTTGACACAACGCTAAACAAGATGTAACTACAAACTAAACAGGGTTAAATGGTTCCAGTCTGGCGTGAAGCGTTCCTCCATGTATATGAGCAAAAATGTGTAGATATTCTGCTTTTCTAATTTTGTCAAAAAGTAATTAGCTTTAGCTACCTTCAGCTATGACAATCAGTTTGTGTTGGTGGTAGTATGAGTTGGGATTATGCCGGTTCATTGTCTTTGCTAGCTAGCTACATGTCTAAACAATACCAAGACTGGGGTGGTTATAGCATTTCTTTCACATGACCAAGCAATTTAGATAATTGTGTCTGGGTAAGCTTCATCTAATAATGATCAAATATTAATATTTTATTTAAAAATTAATAATTGTATAATATAATATTATATATTTTTATCTGGACACTTTCTGTTTTTGATATTGCTACTATGCAAATACGCAAGTAGGCATTTCACTGTACCGTTTCCACCTTCTGTATCCTGTGACTAATAAACCTTGACTGTATTTGATATAGTGTGTGTTTACCAGAGAAGATAATGTGAAGAACAACATGAAACCAAAGTCAGATTAGGATAAAGGCCAAGGACAGGATATAGTGTGTGTTTACTTGGAGTTTTTCCTTATTTTTGGCTTTTGCCACTTTCAGTATTCAGTATCTAAACCTCTGTTTCTCAATCCTGGTCCCGGGGACCCAAAGGGAGCGGCTGGTCTGATGCTAAACCTCTGTTTCTCAATCTGGGTCCCGGGGACCCAAAGGGAGCTGCTGGTCTGATGCTAAACCTCTGTTTCTCAATCTGGGTCCCAGGGACCCAAAGGGAGCTGCTGGTCTGATGCTAAACCTCTGTTTCTCAATCTGGGTCCCAGGGACCCAAAGGGAGCTGCTGGTCTGATGCTAAACCTCTGTTTCTCAATCTGGGTCCCGTGGACCCAAAGGGATGCACATTCTTGGTCCATTCTTCTTTTTGTCTACACAGCTGATTCAAATTATCTATGTATCAAGCTTTGGAAAAAAAATGCGCCACCCCTCCGGGTTCCCAGGACCTAGGAACAGGAAACACTGCTCTAGACTACTACAGGACCAGGAGACACTGCTCTAGACTACTACAGGACCAGGACCAGGAAACACTGCTCTAGACTACTACAGGACCAGGAGACACTGCTCTAGACTACTACAGGACCAGGACCAGGAAACACTGCTCTAGACTACTACAGGACCAGGACCAGGAAACACTGCTCTAGACTACTACAGGACCAGGAGACACTGTTCTAGACTACTACAGGACCAGGAGACACTGCTCTAGACTACTACAGGACCAGGACCAGGAAACACTGCTCTAGACTACTACAGGACCAGGAGACACTGCTCTAGACTACTACAGGACCAGGACCAGGAGACACTGCTCTAGACTACTACAGGACAATGACCAGGAGACACTGTTCTAGACTACTACAGGACCAGGAGACACTGCTCTAGACTACTACAGGACCAGGACCAGGAGACACTGTTCTAGACTACTACAGGACCAGGAAACACTGCTCTAGACTACTACAGGACCAGGAGACACTGCTCTAGACTACTACAGGACCAGGAGACACTGCTCTAGACTACTACAGGACCAGGACCAGGAGACACTGCTCTAGACTACTACAGGACAATGACCAGGAGACACTGTTCTAGACTACTACAGGGCCAGGAGACACTGCTCTAGACTACTACAGGACCAGGACCAGGAGACACTGCTCTAGACTACTACAGGACCAGGACCAGGAAACACTGCTCTAGACTACTACAGGACCAGGAGACACTGCTCTAGACTACTACAGGACCTAGGAAACACTGCTCTAGACTACTACAGGATCAGGAGACACTGCTCTAGACTACTACAGGACAATGACCAGGAGACACTGCTCTAGACTACTACAGGACCAGGAGACACTGCTCTAGACTACTACAGGACCAGGAAACACTGCTCTAGACTACTACAGGACCAGGACCAGGAGACACTGCTCTAGACTACTACAGGACCAGGAAACACTGCTCTAGGACTACTACAGGACCAGGACCAGGAGACACTGCTCTAGACTACTACAGGACCAGGAAACACTGCTCTAGGACCAGGAAACACTGCTCTAGGACTACTACAGGACCAGGACCAGGAGACACTGCTCTAGACTACTACAGGACCAGGAAACACTGCTCTAGACTACTACAGGTCCAGGAAACACTGCTCTAGACTACTACAGGACCAGGAGACACTGCTCTAGACTACTACAGGACCAGGAAACACTGCTCTAGGACTACTACAGGACCAGGACCAGGAGACACTGCTCTAGACTACTACAGGACCAGGAAACACTGCTCTAGACTACTACAGGACCAGGACCAGGAAACACTGCTCTAGACTACTACAGGACCAGGAGACACTGCTCTAGACTACTACAGAACCAGGAAACACTGCTCTAGACTACTACAGGATCAGGAGACACTGCTCTAGACTACTACAGGACCAGGAAACACTGCTCTAGACTACTACAGGATCAGGAGACACTGCTCTAGACTACTACAGGACCAGGAAACACTGCTCTAGACTACTACAGGACCAGGACCAGGAGACACTGCTCTAGACTACTACAGGACCAGGACCAGGAGACACTGCTCTAGACTACTACAGGACCAGGACCAGGAAACACTGCTCTAGACTACTACAGGACCAGGACCAGGAAACACTGCTCTAGACTACTACAGGACCAGGACCAGGAGACACTGCTCTAGACTACTACAGGACCAGGACCAGGAAACACTGCTCTAGACTACTACAGGACCAGGACCAGGAAACACTGCTCTAGACTACTACAGGACCAGGACCAGGAGACACTGCTCTAGACTACTACAGGACCAGGAGACACTGCTCTAGACTACTACAGGACCAGGAGACACTGCTCTAGACTACTACAGGACCCAGGAGACACTGCTCTAGACTACTACAGGACCAGGACCAGGAAACACTGCTCTAGAGTACTACAGGACAAGGACCAGGAGACACTGCTCTAGACTACTACAGGACCAGGAGACACTGCTCTAGACTACTACAGGACCAGGAGACACTGCTCTAGACTACTACAGGACCAGGACCAGGAGACACTGTTCTAGACTACTACAGGACCAGGACCAGGAAACACTGCTCTAGACTACTACAGGACCAGGAGACACTGCTCTAGACTACTACAGGACCAGGAGACACTGCTCTAGACTACTACAGGACCAGGACCAGGAAACACTGCTCTAAACTACTACAGGACCAGGAGACACTGCTCTAGACTACTACAGGACCAGGACCAGGAGACACTGCTCTAGACTACTACAGGACAATGACCAGGAGACACTGTTATAGACTACTACAGGACCAGGAGACACTGCTCTAGACTACTACAGGACCAGGACCAGGAAACACTGCTCTAGACTACTACAGGACCAGGAGACACTGCTCTAGACTACTACAGAACCAGGAAACACTGCTCTAGACTACTACAGGATCAGGAGACACTGCTCTAGACTACTACAGGACCAGGAAACACTGCTCTAGACTACTACAGGATCAGGAGACACTGCTCTAGACTACTACAGGACCAGGAAACACTGCTCTAGACTACTACAGGACCAGGACCAGGAGACACTGCTCTAGACTACTACAGGACCAGGACCAGGAGACACTGCTCTAGACTACTACAGGACCAGGACCAGGAAACCAGACTAAACACTGCTCTAGACTACTACAGGACCAGGACCAGGAGACACTGCTCTAGACTACTACAGGACCAGGACCAGGAAACACTGCTCTAGACTACTACAGGACCAGGACCAGGAAACACTGCTCTAGACTACTACAGGACCAGGACCAGGAGACACTGCTCTAGACTACTACAGGACCAGGAGACACTGCTCTAGACTACTACAGGACCAGGAGACACTGCTCTAGACTACTACAGGACCCAGGAGACACTGCTCTAGACTACTACAGGACCAGGACCAGGAAACACTGCTCTAGAGTACTACAGGACAAGGACCAGGAGACACTGCTCTAGACTACTACAGGACCAGGAGACACTGCTCTAGACTACTACAGGATCAGGAGACACTGCTCTAGACTACTACAGGACCAGGACCAGGAGACACTGTTCTAGACTACTACAGGACCAGGACCAGGAAACACTGCTCTAGACTACTACAGGACCAGGAGACACTGCTCTAGACTACTACAGGACCAGGAGACACTGCTCTAGACTACTACAGGACCAGGACCAGGAAACACTGCTCTAAACTACTACAGGACCAGGAGACACTGCTCTAGACTACTACAGGACCAGGACCAGGAGACACTGCTCTAGACTACTACAGGACAATGACCAGGAGACACTGTTCTAGACTACTACAGGACCAGGACCAGGAAACACTGCTCTAGACTACTACAGGACCAGGACCAGGAGACACTGCTCTAGACTACTACAGGACCAGGAGACACTGCTCTAGACTACTACAGGACCAGGAGACACTGCTCTAGACTACTACAGGACCCAGGAGACACTGCTCTAGACTACTACAGGACCAGGACCAGGAAACACTGCTCTAGAGTACTACAGGACAAGGACCAGGAGACACTGCTCTAGACTACTACAGGACCAGGAGACACTGCTCTAGACTACTACAGGATCAGGAGACACTGCTCTAGACTACTACAGGACCAGGACCAGGAGACACTGTTCTAGACTACTACAGGACCAGGACCAGGAAACACTGCTCTAGACTACTACAGGACCAGGAGACACTGCTCTAGACTACTACAGGACCAGGAGACACTGCTCTAGACTACTACAGGACCAGGACCAGGAAACACTGCTCTAAACTACTACAGGACCAGGAGACACTGCTCTAGACTACTACAGGACCAGGACCAGGAGACACTGCTCTAGACTACTACAGGACAATGACCAGGAGACACTGTTCTAGACTACTACAGGACCAGGAGACACTGCTCTAGACTACTACAGGACCAGGACCAGGAAACACTGCTCTAGACTACTACAGGACCAGGAGACACTGCTCTAGACTACTACAGGACCAGGAAACACTGCTCTAGACTACTACAGGATCAGGAGACACTGCTCTAGACTACTACAGGACAATGACCAGGAGACACTGCTCTAGACTACTACAGGACCAGGAAACACTGCTCTAGACTACTACAGGACCAGGACCAGGAGACACTGCGCTAGACTACTACAGGACCAGGAAACACTGCTCTAGGACTACTACAGGACCAGGACCAGGAGACACTGCTCTAGACTACTACAGGACCAGGAAACACTGCTCTAGACTACTACAGGACCAGGACCAGGAAACACTGCTCTAGACTACTACAGGACCAGGAAACACTGCTCTAGACTACTACAGGACCAGGAAACACTGCTCTAGGACTACTACAGGACCAGGAGACACTGCTCTAGGACTACTACAGGACCAGGACCAGAAAACACTGCTCTAGACTACTACAGGACCAGGAGACACTGCTCTAGACTACTACAGAACCAGGAAACACTGCTCTAGACTACTACAGGATCAGGAGACACTGCTCTAGACTACTACAGGACCAGGAAACACTGCTCTAGACTACTACAGGATCAGGAGACACTGCTCTAGACTACTACAGGACCAGGAAACACTGCTCTAGACTACTACAGGACCAGGACCAGGAGACACTGCTCTAGACTACTACAGGACCAGGACCAGGAGACACTGCTCTAGACTACTACAGGACCAGGACCAGGAAACACTGCTCTAGACTACTACAGGACCAGGACCAGGAAACACTGCTCTAGACTACTACAGGACCAGGACCAGGAGACACTGCTCTAGACTACTACAGGACCAGGACCAGGAAACACTGCTCTAGACTACTACAGGACCAGGACCAGGAAACACTGCTCTAGACTACTACAGGACCAGGACCAGGAGACACTGCTCTAGACTACTACAGGACCAGGAGACACTGCTCTAGACTACTACAGGACCCAGGAGACACTGCTCTAGACTACTACAGGACCAGGACCAGGAAACACTGCTCTAGACTACTACAGGACCAGGAGACACTGCTCTAGACTACTACAGGACCAGGAAACACTGCTCTAGACTACTACAGGACCAGGACCAGGAAACACTGCTCTAGACTACTACAGGACCAGGAGACACTGCTCTAGACTACTACAGGACCAGGACCAGGAAACACTGCTCTAGACTACTACAGGACCAGGACCAGGAAACACTGCTCTAGACTACTACAGGACCAGGAGACACTGCTCTAGACTACTACAGGACCAGGACCAGGAAACACTGCTCTAGACTACTACAGGACCAGGACCAGGAAACACTGCTCTAGACTACTACAGGACCAGGAGACACTGCTCTAGACTACTACAGGACCAGGACCAGGAAACACTGCTCTAGACTACTACAGGACCAGGACCAGGAGACACTGCTCTAGACTACTAAAGGACCAATGAATCAGTTTGGTACTATGACTGCAATGGTTCAAGACCAGGATAACACAAAACAGGACACAGAAATGTCTATGGAACTGAACTGGCAGCTAGAAGGATCCCATCTACTGTACCATCTCCTGCCAATTTGCCCTTGAGCAAGGCAGTTAACCCCCTACAATTGCTCCCCACCCAGGGGTGCTGCACTGCAGGGAGGTTTGGGAAAAGCAGAAGACGCATTTCAGTTCTTATCCAATGGACAATAAAGTATTTATTCTCTCCGTGATCTCGTCACAAGATGAGTCTTTGCACATCTTTACACTCACACCAATGTACAAGTATTCCATGTGTTGTACTACACTAAGTATTCCATGTGTTGTACTACACTAAGTATTCCGTGTGTTGTACTACACCGTAAGTATTCCGTGTGTTGTACTACACTAAGTATTCCATGTGTTGTACTACACTAAGTATTCTGTGTGTTGTACTACACTAAGTATTCTGTGTGTTGTACTACACTAAGTATTCCGTGTGTTGTACTACACTAAGTATTCCATGTGTTGTACTACACTAAGTATTCTGTGTGTTGTACTACACTAAGTATTCCATGTGTTGTACTACACTAAGTATTCCCTGTGTTGTACTACACTAAGTATTCCATGTGTTGTACTACACTAAGTATTCCATGTGTTGTACTACACTAAGTATTCCATGTGTTGTACTACACTAAGTATTCCATGTGTTGTACTACACTGTAAGTATTCCATGTGTTGTACTACACTAAGTATTCCATGTGTTGTACTACACTAAGTATTCCATGTGTTGTACTACACTGTAAGTATTCTGTGTGTTGTACTACACTAAGTATTCCATGTGTTGTACTACACTAAGTATTCCATGTGTTGTACTACACTAAGTATTCCATGTGTTGTACTACACTAAGTATTCCATGTGTTGTACTACACTAAGTATTCTGTGTGTTGTACTACACTAAGTATTCCGTGTGTTGTACTACACTAAGTATTCCATGTGTTGTACTACACTAAGTATTCCATGTGTTGTACTACACTAAGTATTCCATGTGTTGTACTACACCGTAAGTATTCTGTGTGTTGTACTACACTAAGTATTCCATGTGTTGTACTACACTAAGTATTCTGTGTGTTGTACTACACTAAGTATTTCATGTGTTGTACTACACTAAGTATTCCATGTGTTGTACTACACTAAGTATTCCATGTGTTGTACTACACTAAGTATTCCATGTGTTGTACTACACTAAGTATTCCATGTGTTGTACTACACCGTAAGTATTCTGTGTGTTGTACTACACTAAGTATTCCATGTGTTGTACTACACTAAGTATTCTGTGTGTTGTACTACACTAAGTATTTCATGTGTTGTACTACACTAAGTATTCCATGTGTTGTACTACACTAAGTATTCCATGTGTTGTACTACACTAAGTATTCCATGTGTTGTACTACACCGTAAGTATTCCGTGTGTTGTACTACACTGTAAGTATTCCATGTGTTGTACTACACCGTAAGTATTCCGTGTGTTGTACTACACCGTAAGTATTCCGTGTGTTGTACTACACCGTAAGTATTCTGTGTATTGTACTACACTGTTTGTATGGCTACTATTGTATTGTGGTATGTAAACTATCCTGTATTTTAAAGAACAAATCAACTTTCAGTTTATTACCTTGCAAACTTAAATTGTTGGGCTCCCGAGTGGGGCAGCGGTCTAAGGCACTGCATCTCAGTGCTAGAGGCGTCTTTACAGACCCTGGTTCGATTCCAGGCTTTATCACAACCGGCCGTGATCGGGAGTCCGATAGGCTGGCGCACGATTGACCCAGTGTCGTCCGGGTTTGGCGCGTTATAACATGCTTTACGTTGCCAACAAATGAGAGCCGAAATGAGACATTTGAGTTTGAGATGGGTTAAATGGAATATTGACTGAAATCTGGACACTGGCAGGCCTATAACATCTCACGTGTAGACTAACGTGAAAACAACTATTTTTCTTGCAGTACAATGATACACCAAATGTTAATTTTGTCTCTGGAAAAGGAGTGGAGCGATGTGGTAAGATTGATATTTTTCAGTATCTCGAGCCGATCTGGGTGTCTTGTTCAGTGACTGATCTTTTTAACATAACAGCTGTCAGTATTTCAACCATGTAAAATATGACTCATTTAAGTCTTATCAGAAAACAATGGAATTTCTGTTTCACTGCTTTCAATCTGAAAATGTTTGAATATTTAGGTAGTTTAGAATGTTTTCTCCGGGTCGAGAGGCGCAACATGGAAAGAGCTTTTCAGATGGTTCATCACTGACGACTTGCAGAGACCCACCTGTTTAGCTAAATATATATATATATATATATATATATATATATATATACAGCACCAGTCAAATTTGGACACACCTACTCATTCAAAGGTTTTTCTTTATTTTTACTATTTTCTACATTGTAGAATAATATTGAAGACATAAAAACTATGAAACAACACAATATGGAATCATGTAGTAACCAAAAAAAAGTTAAATAAATCCAAATATATTTTAGATTTTAGATTCTCTCAACCAGCTTCATGAGGTAGTCACCTGGAATGTATTTAATTAACAGGTGTGGAATTTATTTCCTTCATAATGCATTTGAGCCAATCAGTTGTATTGTGACAAGGTAGGGGTGGTATACAGAAGATAGCCTTATTTGGTAAAAGACCAAGTCCGTATTAAGGCAAGAACAGTCCATCATTACTTTAAGACATGAAGGTCAGTCAATACGAATAATTTCAAGTACTTGAAAGTTTCTTCAGGTGCAGTCACAAAATAAATGCTTCTCAGAGTTCAAGTCACAGACACATCTCAACATCAACTGTTCAGAGGAGACTGCGTGAATCAGGCCTTCATGGTCAAATTGCTGCAAAGAAACCACTACTAAAGGACACCAATAAGAAGAAGATACTTGCTTGGGTCAAGAAACACGAGCAATGGACATTAGACCAAATGTGATATTTTTGGTTCCAACCGCCGTGTCTTTGTGAGACGCAGAGTAGGTGAATGGATGATCTCCGCATGTGTGGTTCCCACCGTGAAGCATGGAGGAGGAAGTGTGATGGTATGTTTTTTTCTTCTTCTGGTGACACTGTCAGTGATTAATTTAGAATTCAAAGCACTGCATTCTGCAGTGATACACCATCCCATCTGGTTTGGGCTTAGTGGGACTATCATTCGTTTTTCCCAAAGACTGGTGCTCCACATTCCCAAAGACTGGTGCTCCACATTCCCAAAGACTGGTGCTCCACATTCCCAAAGACTGGTGCTCCACATTCCCAAAGACTGGTGCTCCACATTCCCAAAGACTGGTGCTCCACATTCCCAAAGACTGGTGCTCCACATTCCCAAAGACTGGTGCTCCACATTCCCAAAGACTGGTGCTCCACATTCCCAAAGACTGGTGCTCCACATTCCTGTTCAAGTCCAACAAGGTCCATAAATGTCTTGTATGCTGCTGCATAAATGATGTAATATGCCAGGGAGACATGTATACTGTAGCTAAGAAAGTAGTACTCAGTGTATGTTGTGTAGTAATATGCCAGGGAGACATGTATACTGTAGCTAAGAAAGTAGTACTCAGTGTATGTTGTGTAGTAATATGCCAGGGAGACATGTATACTGTAGCTAAGAAAGTAGTACTCAGTGTATGTTGTGTAGTAAGCTGTTAGTAGCCCATGTTCCTCACCTTAATCATTTGGTCCCTACCCCCCTCATAACTTACTCTACTGTTCTGACTTGGTGGTGCACATGTAACCTATTACCTGTTTTAGAGAAATGTAATTATTGAATATTGTAAAAGCTTTCCTTGTCTGCTTATATGCCCCCTTTCTGTATCCTATGGTTCTGACTTGGTGTACAAGGAGAATACTGTAATGACCCATGTTCTGAATTCTGTCGCTGTACATTTCAAAAGTGCTGAACAAATAGTTATATTGACTACGTCCGTCATCGCTCGCTCATTAATGTCTTAATCGAAATGACGGATTGCCTCTTATCCACGGATTGCCTCTCGTCCCCTTACGCCATAGTTTGTCTCATCTCAATTGTCAGTAGAAACCACATTTGTTTAAGCAAGCCACCATATCAGCCATGTTTTTTTGAAAAGGGAGTAAATGAGGTTGAATGAACTGTTTCGCTGCCAGACAAGGCTCCGCTGATAACCAGGTGTAGCGGTGGTAAGGATTCACTCCAGGGTGAATGAACTGTTTCGCTGCCAGACAAGGCTCCGCTGATAACCAGGTGTAGCGGTGGTAAGGATTCACTCCAGGGTGAATGAACTGTTTCGCTGCCAGACAAGGCTCCGCTGATAACCAGGTGTAGCGGTGGTAAGGATTCACTCCAGGGTGAATGAACTGTTTCGCTGCCAGACAAGGCTCCGCTGATAACCAGGTGTAGCGGTGGTAAGGATTCACTCCAGGGTGAATGAACTGTTTCGCTGCCAGACAAGGCTCCGCTGATAACCAGGTGTAGCGGTGGTAAGGATTCACTCCAGGGTGCTGAAAAGAAAGCTCTGCTGTTGGGATATCTTTATGTGGTCACTGTTTGTCAGCGTTAAAGTCCAATTCATGTATTGTTTAGTGTTGTGTAGTGGCTTTGCTGGCATCAAAACACATAATTTAAAAAAAAAAGCAAATAGTTTTCCCCACCAAGATTTACATTCTAAAATCGGCACTTTGATTGACGCGCTCATTCTATCATTTTAATTAATGTTTTTCTTGTGATTGATTTATTATGTATGAGTGAAGAGAAGCCTAAAGGTCTATTTGACTCGAGAAGTTGACTAAAAATAGCCTATCGAATTGAGAAAATTATAAATCAATCAAATGT
The DNA here is from genome assembly GCF_034236695.1 of Oncorhynchus nerka. Classification (NCBI taxonomy): domain Eukaryota; kingdom Metazoa; phylum Chordata; class Actinopteri; order Salmoniformes; family Salmonidae; genus Oncorhynchus; species Oncorhynchus nerka. The sequence continues at coordinate 2,966,500 of NC_088408.1, read as the reverse complement.
ATTTATAAAGCCATTTTTACATCAGCCGATGTCACAAAGTGCTAAAACCCCCAAACAAATAAATATTAAAAGTGTGTTTTTTTTCTCTACACCCCTGTGGAAAAAAAGTTGTCCCACTTCTCTGCCTGACATACAAGGAAGCTGCCATTAAGCTACAGTGTCGGCTCCTCCCCCATCAGTGTTGGCTCCTCCCCCATCAGTGTCGGCTCCTCCCCCATCCGTGTTGGCTCCTCCCCCATCAGTGTCCGCTGTACACCTCCCCCATCCGTGTCGACTCCTCCCTCATCAGTGTCCGCTGTACACCTCCCCCATCAGTGTCGGTTCCTCCCCCATCAGTGTCGGCTCCTCCCCCATCAGTGTCGGCTCCTCCCCCATCAGTGTCGGCTCCTCCCCCATCAGTGTCCGCTCCTCCCCCATCAGTGTCCGCTGTACACCTCCTCCATCAGGCCCATTGCTTCTCACCACTATCCAGGCCAAGTAGCCCGCATCCTCTGAAGTGTCTGGGCTGGACAGCCTCCGACTTCTCCATACAGGCTGTTTTTAAGCATCTCCTATCCATAGTCCCTACTGGTCGCTATACGCTACTACCGGGGATAACCATTAGCCTGCTGAATAATGCATAGCAGAGATGGGAGTGGGCTTCCTGGGTGAGACAGAGCCACACACGCTATAGGCTACATGAGCAATGATCCGTTTGAATGTCTCCTTGTGTGTGTGAGAGAGAGACGGAGAGAGAGAGAGAGATAGAGTAGGGAAGAGAGAGAGAGAGAGAGACAGAGTAGGGAAGAGAGAGAGAGAGAGAGACAGACAGAGAGAGAGAGAGAGACAGACAGAGAGAGAGAGAGAGACAGACAGACAGACAGACAGACAGACAGACAGACAGAGAGAGAGCAAAGATCTCACACAATGATCTTTCAGACCAGAAGCGTTAGTCATATTGCAACCTCCTGTTTATTAGAACAGAAAACCAACCAGGGAGAAAGTAGTCACACACTCAAATACAAAAATATTATGGGACTCAAATCCAAACCAATCAATGTATGAATATAGCTTTCCAACCAAACACTGTGAGATAGGAGGTGGCTTCAACCAGGCAACCGTCCGTTTATCTGGTTGTCTGTCTGTCTGTCTGTCCTTCTCTCTCTGCCTGTCTGTCTGTCTGGTTGTCCGTCCATCTGTCCTTCTCTCCGTCCGTTTATCTGTCCGTCTGTCTGTCTGTCTGTCTGTCTCTCTGGTAGGCTACAACATGAATGGATGTATCCGTGTGTTCATTCAGTCCCAGGTTCTTAGGTAATGTTAAAGCTAGGAGTAAAAAAATAAAACCGAGACTCCCCGGAGCAATCCAAGAAACATCTCTCCTTCTCGGTCCTGCTTTCTTTCTCTCTTGCCATAGTCTGCCGCAGCAGCAGCATGTGCCCTATGCAGAAAGAGAGAAAAATAGACAGACAGAGCGAGAGAGAGAGACAGAGCGAGAGAGAGAGACAGCGAGAGAGAGAGACAGGGCGAGAGAGAGCGAGAGACAGAGCGAGAGGCAGAGCGAGAGAGAGAGACAGACAGAGCGAGAGAGAGAGAGACAGACAGAGCGAGAGAGACAGACAGACAGACCGAGAGAGAGAGACAGACAGACAGACCGAGAGAGAGAGACAGACAGACAGAGCGAGAGACAGACAGACAGAGCGAGAGAGAGAGACAGACAGAGCGAGAGAGACAGAGCGAGAGAGAGAGACAGAGCGAGAGAGAGAGACAGAGCGAGAGAGAGACAGAGAGCGAGAGAGACAGAGAGAGAGAGACAGGAACAGAGAGATAGAGAGCGCAGAGAATTCCGTTACCCTTTAAAAAATGAGTGAGTGGAGTCGTATGCTATGTGACTTATCAGAGGTGGAGAGAAACCACTCTAACAAGCAAGAGCAGTTGTCAATGTCTACATGAAAATGGTTGAGTGTTATTTCCTGTTCTTCTCTTGGCAGGTTGACCACATCTGTCTCCTACAGTGTTAACAGAGCACCGTCCTCGGTCTGCCCACAGCAGGTTGATCACATCTGTCTCCTACAGTGTTAACAGAGCACCGTCCTCGGTCTGCCCACAGTCTGATGACCACATCTGTCTCCTACAGTGTCACAGAGCACCGTCCTCGGTCTGCCCACAGCCTGATGACCACATCTGTCTCCTACAGTGTCACAGAGCACCGTCCTCGGTCTGCCCACAGCATGTTGACCACATCTGTCTCCTACAGTGTCACAGAGCACCGTCCTCGGTCTGCCCACAGCAGGTTGATCACATCTGTCTCCTACAGTGTTAACAGAGCACCGTCCTCGGTCTGCCCACAGCACGTTGATCACATCTGTTTCCTAAAGAGTTACAGAGCACCGTCCTCGGTCTGCCCACAGTATGCCGACAGCCTACATACACAACAACTCCTTCCTCTCGTTATCTCTCTCTCTCTTTTGCTGTGTGTGTGTGTGTGTGTGTGTGTGTGTGTGTGTGTGAGAAGAAAGAGGAGAGGTATAGGCCATCATTTTAATTAGAATTCCAAAATCAATCACTCCTTCCCACCGTTGACCCCTAAAGACAACTCTTTCAGAATCCCGCTGGCGTCCACACGCCTGCGCTCCCAGATCATGTCTTCCAGGCTACGGAACACCAGCGTGTGTCCACTCCGAGTCCCGGCGTCAAAGTGCACTTTGAGAAAGTACTGCTGCGCCGCCGAGTGCGCCTCGCCTCCCTTCTTAAACTCCCGCTTCCCGAAACGGCACCAGGCGGCGAAGCTCTCCGAGTTGGTCCAGCAAATCTCCCCGCTGTTCAGGCCGAGGTGCCCAGTGGCGTTCTGCACGACCAGGTTGGCAGGCAGCGGCCGGAAGCGGTAGCGGCTGTTCACTATCCGTCCACGCCGGCCCCGTCCTATCTCAGTCAGGCTGTCCTTCCGTATCTCCCCCTCATGCAGGTGTATCACCTGGTCGTTGAGCTCGTACACAGCCCAGTGAGGTGCCTGTGATGTGGATACTAGTTCCACAAGGTCCCCTGGCTTGCACATGGAGAGCAATGTTTTGGCGGAGTACACGTTCAAGTCCTGGTTTTCGCGTAGCTTGGAGAAGATGCATTCCTGGGAGCAGAATGCGGAGTACTCCAGCTCGCTGACCGCCCCGGGGCCCTCCTGGCTGGTGCAAGGGTAACCTCCTCCTCCTCCTCCTCCTCCTCCTCCGTCGTCCACCTGGAATCAAATCATCAATCAATCAAATCATCAATCAAATGTACTTTCAATCAAATCAATCAATCACATCATTAATCAAATCATCAATCAATCAAATCATCAATCAATCAAATCATCAATCAATCAAATAATCAATCAATCAAATCAATCAATCACATCATTAATCAAATCATCAATCAAATCATCAATCAAATGTACAATCAATCACATCATCAATCAATCACATCAATCACATCATCAATCAAATGTATTTTCAATCAAATCAATCAATCAAATGTATTTTCAATCAAATAATCAATCAATCAATCAAATCATCAATCAATCAAATGTACTTTCAATCAAATCAATAAATCAATCAAATCATCAATCAATCAAATGTATTTTCAATCAAATCAGTCAATCAAATGTATTTTAGAGATATCCAACCTAAAACCCAAAGATAGAATCAAAGTTTGTCATTAGTGTCGGGTCGTTCGCGAATGAACAGCTCTTTTTTGAATCTTTTTGGTAAACGTCGGGAACCGAATCACATCGGTGAAAGAGCCGTTCATTTGGCTCCTTGATTGGCTGACTGCTATACTGTTTTTGTTTTTTTAGCTCAAAACAACGTGTTTGTGCAGATAAACACATGATTCTCCTACGAGGGTAAATCCTCTCTGCAGAAACATCATGGGAAGATCTCGTCGGTGCCGATTATTCTCAGTGCGTGAAAAAAAAGAAGTACTTTTTAAAATATTGTTTTTTTTACAGGCCATCTAATAATTTGGTAAACATGCATTTCATGATCTGACATAATGGTAGCCTGAGTAGGCCTACAAGCCCAGGGTTACAAGACCCCTCAAGCTACCAACTGGGGTAATTTTGACCCCAGTTGAGAGGCATATGTTTTATCATAAATAATTGTTTAGACTTTCTATATCAATATTCACTATTTACAAATGTAAGTTATTTGGGGACATTTTGCCTTTAGTCATTTGATAGATATGACCTCTGTTTGTTTCTCTGGAGACATAATAACAAGTTATCCACCAGAGGATGGAGGGGGAACATGTACTGTATCAGTGATTTAGACCAGATAGACAGAGTATCTGTAGAGATACAGCTCCCCGTGTCATCTCATGAGATTGGACTTTTCAATACAACGTATCGTATGACTGTGTAAAAAAAAACTAAATGACCTTATTTTTTTATGTGCATTTAAAAATCTGCCAAAGAATTTTTTTTTTTTTTAAATAAATAAAAATAAATAATAATATAATGATATAAATACTCCACTGGTATAAATACTTGATAGAACTGCAATACAGTACTCAGATACACAGAGAGCTGTATTGGTGTAGAGGAGAAATATACACAGCCGTGACGACGACCGAAGAGAATGCGGTATTTCAGATCGGGTGAACAAAAGGTTCCTGTACGTTATCGCAATCACACCATGACTAGTTCCTAATGAAACAAACCCCTCCACCTTTCATTATCCCGGAGAGTTCCGTATTATGATGCTAACACGGAGAACCCCGCTGGCTTTCCTCTTCCCGGAGAGGTCTTTATTCCTGTCTGCCCGATGTACTGAGAACCCCGCTGGCTGGCTGGATGGGGACAGTACATCCAGAGAGAGCCACGATTCTGTGAAACAGAGTACGTTACAGTCCCTGATGTCTCTCTGGAAGGAGATCCTCGCCCTGAGCTCATCTACTTTATTGTCCAGGGACTGAACATTAGCGAGTAATATACTCAGAAGTGGTGGATGGACGCCTGCTGAGTTGGACTAAAAGCCCACTCTGTATTCCTCTTTTCCGTAGGCGGCATCTTGAAGCAGCCCCTGGGAGGAGTGGAAATGCCTTGGGGGGTGTACGAACAAAGGATCCATTTTAGGAAAGTTGCATTTCTGGTCAAAATGCTGGTGAGCGACCATCGACCGAATTTCCAAAACATATTTTTGGCTGTAAGTAATAATGCAACAATTAATGTAAGAAATAACACACAAAATAATACTGAGTTTACTGAATTTATCGAGCTTATAGGCAATACATAACTAAATTATTAAGGTGGGAGATTCTTAGACTGTTTTAAGTACCTCAATGGACAGTAAAGGAAATCACACTATAAACTATAACCCTCATGTATGAATATGAGGGATTTATTCTTATTTTACCTTTATTTAACTAGGCAAGTCAGTTAAGAACAAATTCTTATTTTCAATGACGGCCTAGGAACAGTGGATTAACTGCCTTGTTCAGGGGCAGAACGACAGATTTGTACCTTGTCAGATCGGGGGTTTGAACTTGCAACCTTTCGGTTATTAGTCCAACGCTCCAACGCTCTAACCACTAGGCCACCCCATGTATGAATATCAGGGATATATTAGAACTAGTGGATATATGGAGACTTAAATATGTATTTGGCTAAGGTGTATGTGCTTTCACATGTACAGTTGAAGTCGGAAGTTTACATATAAACCTTAGCCAAATACATTTAAACTCAGTTTTTCACAATTCCTGACATTTAATCCTAGTAAAAATTCCCTGTCTTGGGTCAGTTAGGATCACCACTTTATTTTAAGAATGTGAAATGTCAGAATGATAGTAGAGATAATTATTTATTTCAGTTTTCATTTCTTTCATCACATCCCCAGAATGTTGGCCCATTCCTCCTGACAGAGCTGGTGTAACTGAGTCAGGTTTGTAGGCCTCCTTGCTCGTACACACTTTTTCAGTTCTGCCCACATTTTCTATAGGATTGAGGTCAGGGCTTTGTGATGGCCACTCCAATACCTTGACTTTGTTGTCCTTAAGCCATTTTGCCACAACTTTGGAAGTATGCTTGGGGTCATTGTCCATTTGGAAGACCCATTTGAGACCAAGCTTTAACTTCCTGACTGATGTCTTGCGATGTTGCTTCAACATAATGTTACTCCCTCATGCTGCCATCTATTTTGTGAAGTGCACCAGTCCCTCCTGCAGCAAAGCACCCCCACAACATGATGCTAACACCCCCGTGCTTCACGGTTGGGATGGTGTTCTTCGGCTTGCAAGCCTCCCCCTTTTTCCTCCAAACATAACGACGTCATTATGGCCAAACAGTTCTATTTTTGTTTCATCAAACCAGAGGGCATTTCTCCAAAAAGTACGATCTTTGTCCCCATGTGCAGTTGCAAACCGTAGTCTGGCTTTTTTTAATGGCGGTTTTGGAGCAGTGGCTTCCTACTTGTTGAGCGGCCTTTCAGGTTATGTCGATATAGGACTCGTTTTACTGTGTACTTTTGTACCTGTTTCCTCCAGCATCTTCACAAGGTCCTTTGCTGTTGTTCTGGGATTCATTTGCACTTTTCGCACCAAAGTACGTTCATCTCTAGGAGACAGAACGCATCTCCTTCCTGAGAGGTATGACGGCTGCGTGGTCCCATGGTGTTTATACTTGTGTACTATTGTTTATACAGGTGAACGTGGTACCTTCAGGCATTTGGAAATTGCTCCCAAGGACGACCCAGACTTGTGGAGGTCTACAAAAAAAATTCTGAGGTCTTGGCTGATTTCTTTTGATTTTCCCATGATGTCAACCAAAGCGACACTGAGTTTGAAGGTAGGCCTTTGAAATGCACCCACAGGTACACCTCCAATTAACTCAAATGATGTCAATTAGCCTATCAGAAGCTTCTAAAGCCATGACATCATTTTCTGGAATTTTCCAAGCTGTTTAAAGGCACAGTCAACTTAGTGTATGTAAACTTCTGACCCACTGGAATTGTGATCCAGATAATTCTAAGTTAAATAATCTGTCTGTAAACAATTGTTGGAAAAATTACTTGTCATGCACAACTCCAGTGGGGATAGGCGTCCAGTCAACGGGACAGTTGTAAATCATGCAGCGCGGTGTGTCACGATCGCAGATTTTAGAGAAACAACAAATGTCGGTACATATAAGTGTCTTCTATCGGCTGAAAGCTTCAATTCTTGTTAATATAACTGCACCGTCCAATTTACCGTAGCTATTACTGTGAAGAAATGCCATGCTATTGTTTGCTCCTAACAACAAAACACTTTTTTTCACCGCGATAAGTTTGGTATATTCACCTCTGAAGGTTACTTACATTCTGAAATCTTGCTCTGATTTATCATCCAAAGGATCCCAGAGATGACACGTTTTGTTAGATAAAATTATTTTTCATATCGTAAAAAGGTCCATATAGCATGCACGATCAATTTTGTATTTCCACTCGTTCAATTTGCAAAGAAAGGAATCTGTGAAAATCTCACCCTAAACTTGGTTTCAACCAGTCAAATCACTTTCGTATTTATTCCTCAGAGATCCTAGAACGTAACCAGACTTCACTATATCATTAGGGGGGTAGTATATCCTATAGGACACCATATCAGAGATCCTAGAACGTAACCAGATTTCACTATATCATTAGGGGTGTAGTATATCCTATAGGACACCATATCAGAGATCCTAGAACGTAACCAGACTTCACTATATCATTAGGGGTGTAGTATATCCTATAGGACATCATATCAGAGATCCTAGAACGTAACCAGACTTCACTATATCATTAGGGGTGTAGTATATCCTATAGGACACCATATAAGAGATCCTAGAACGTAACCAGACTTCCCTATATCATTAGGGGTGTAGTATATCCTATAGGACATCATATCAGAGATCCTAACTAGACTTCACTATATCATTAGGGGTGTAGTATATCCTATAGGACACCAAATTTGGTCAGGGAGAAACGCCTTCATGGCACGCAGATGACGCGGACGGTCTTCACTTGATTGACTAACTTTGTCAAATAAGCACCAATTGGGGTCAAACAAAGCTAGCTAGATAGCCAATGAGCTGGGCTTTACGGGAGTATGCGGGAGTACGGGAAAAAACGTATCTGTTGCAAAATGTAGCTGCTAACCTTGTGCGACAAGCCTTTTCCTTTTGGGCAAAATTTACAAGAATATGGAGAGTTATGAAGTTATGAAAACTGGGTGTTTTGCAAATGTTGAACTGACAATATGGCTAGTAATACTGGAAAAGTTCAATCAAAGTCCAAGTATACAGATTTGACGATATTCTTGCAGAAAAATGTCAATGTCTTAGCCCAAATGTACCTGGGTGATTTCGCACTAAATGTCACGTAGCTCACTCATACTTCAAGTTATCAGTCTGAAACGTTGCACATACACTGCTTCCCTCTTGTGGACACCATCGGAATTACAACCAGAGTGATGGCTAGACCTGGGACCTTTCTGTTGCATTTCAAAGATGGTGGTAGAAATGAAATACAAACAGTTTTTTTCTTTGTATCATCTTTTACCAGATCTATTGTGTTATATTCTCCTACATTAACTTCACATTTCCACAAACTTCAAAGTGTTTCCTTTCAAATGGTACCAAGAATATGCATATCCTTGTTTCAGGGCCTGAGCCTCAGGCAGCTAGATTTGAGTATATCATTTTAGGCGAAAATCGAAAAAAGGGGGCGGCAGGGTAGCCTAGTCCAACGCTCTAGTGGTTAGAGCATTGGACTAGTAACCGGAAGTTTGCAAGTTCAAATCCCCGAGCTGACAAGGTACAAATCTGTCGTTCTGCCCCTGAACAGGCAGTTAACCCACTGTTCCTAGGCCCTCATTGAAAATAAGAATTTGTTCTTAACTGACTTGCCTAGTTAAATAAAGATTAAAAAATAAAAATCAACAAGAAATTTGTGGAGTGGTTGAAAAACGAGTTTTACTGACTCCAACCTAAGTATGTAAATGTCCGACTTTAACTGTATTCTAGTCATAATTAATCCTATATAACTACTGCTGTACACACCTTTCTATTCATTTCCTATCCATACTGTCTATACACACCTTTCTATTAATTTCCTATCCATACTGTCTATACACACCATCCTATATAACTACTGTCAATACACACCTTTCTATTCATTTCCTGTCCATACTGTCTATACACACCATCCTATATAACTACTGTCTATACACACTATCCTATATAACTACTGTCTATACACACCATCCTGTATAACTACTGTCTATACACACCATCCTATATAACTACTGTCTATACACACCATCCTATATAACTACTGTCTATACACACCATCCTGTATAACTATTGTCTATACACACCATCCTATGTAACTACTGTCTATACACACCATCCTATATAACTACTGTCTATACACACCATCCTATATAACTACTGTCTATACTGTCTATACACACCATCCTATATAACTACTGTCTATACACACCATCCTATATAACTACTGTCTATACTCAACATCCTATATAACTACTGTCTATACACACCATCCTATATAACTACTGTCTATACACACCATCCTATATAACTACTGTCTATACTGTCTATACACACCATCCTATATAACTACTGTCTATACACACCATCCTATATAACTACTGTCTATACACACCATCCCATATAACTACTGTCTATACACACCATCCTATATAACTAATGTCTATACACACCATCCTATATAACTACTGTCTATACTGTCTATACACACCATCCTATATAACTACTGTCTATACACACCATCCTATATAACTACTGTCTATACACACCATCCTATATAACTACTGTCTATACACACCATCCCATATAACTACTGTCTATACACACCATCCTATATAACTACTGTCTATACACACCATCCTATATAACTACTGTCTATACTGTCTATACACACCATCCTATATAACTACTGTCTATACACACCATCCTATATAACTACTGTCTATACACACCATCCTATATAACTACTGTCTATACTGTCTATACAAACCATCCTATATAACTACTGTCTATACACACCATCCTATATAACTACTGTCTATACACACCATCCTATATAACTACTGTCTATACACACCATCCTATATAACTACTGTCTATACACACCATCCTATATAACTACTGTCTATACTGTCTATACACACCATCCTATATAACTACTGTCTCTCCTGTCTATACACACCATCCTATATAACTACTGTCTATACACACCATCCTATATAACTACTGTCTATCCTGTCTATACACACCATCCTATATAACTACTGTCTATACTGTCTATACTGTCTATACACACACCATCCTATATAACTACTGTCTATACACACCATCCTATATAACTACTGTCTATACACACCATCCTATATAACTACTGTCTATACTGTCTATACACACCATCCTATATAACTACTGTCCATACTGTCTATACACACCATCCTATATAACTACTGTCTATACACACCATCCTATATAACTACTGTCTATACACACCATCCTATATAACTACTGTCTATACACACCATCCTATATAACTACTGTCTATACACACCATCCTATATAACTACTGTCTATACAAACCATCCTATATAACTACTGTCTATACTGTCTATACAAACCATCCTATATAACTACTGTCTATACACACCATCCTATATAACTACTGTCTATACACACCATCCTATATAACTACTGTCTATACACACCATCCTATATAACTACTGTCTATACTGTCTATACACACCATCCTATATAACTACTGTCTCTCCTGTCTATACACACCATCCTATATAACAACTGTCTATACACACCATCCTATATAACTACTGTCTATCCTGTCTATACACACCATCCTATATAACTACTGTCTATACTGTCTATACTGTCTATACACACACCATCCTATATAACTACTGTCTATACTGTCTATACACACCATCCTATATAACTACTGTCTATACTGTCTATACACACCATCCTATATAACTACTGTCCATACTGTCTATACACACCATCCTATATAACTACTGTCTATACACACCATCCTATATAACTACTGTCTATACACACCATCCTATATAACTACTGTCTATACACACCATCCTATATAACTACTGTCTATACACACCATCCTATATAACTACTGTCTGTCTATATAACTACTGTCTATACCATCCTATATAACTACTGTCTATACACACCATCCTATATAACTACTGTCTATACACACCATCCTATATAACTACTGTCTATACTGTCTATACACACCATCCTATATAACTACTGTCTATACACACCATCCTATATAACTACTGTCCATACTGTCTATACACACCATCCTATATAACTACTGTCCATACTGTCTATACACACCATTACATACAAAACATTAGGAACACCTTCCTAATATTGAGTTGGGCCCTCTTCTTCTACACCCTCTGAATGACACGTCTGTCTCCAGGCTCAATAATCCTCCTCCCGAGTGGCTCTGCGGTCTAAGGCGTCATTACAGACCCAGGCCCGATCTCAGGCTGTTTCACAGCCGGCCGTGACCGGGAGACCAATGAGGCGGCGCACAATTGGCCCAGCGTCGTCTCGGGTTAGGGGAGGGTTTGGCCCAGCGTCGTCTCGGGTTAGGGGAGGGTTTGGCCCAGCGTCGTCTCGGGTTAGGGGAGGGTTTGGCAAAGCGTCGTCTCGGGTTAGGGGAGGGTTTGGCCCAGCGTCGTCTCGGGTTAGGGGAGGGTTTGGCAAAGCGTCGTCTCGGGTTAGGGGAGGGTTTGGCCCAGCGTCGTCTCGGGTTAGGGGAGGGTTTGGCCCAGCGTCGTCTCGGGTTAGGGAGGGTTTGGCCCAGCGTCGTCTCGGGTTAGGGAGGGTTTGGCCCAGCGTCGTCTCGGGTTAGGGGAGGTTTGGCCCAGCGTCGTCTCGGGTTAGGGGAGGGTTTGGCCCAGCGTCGTCTCGGGTTAGGGAGGGTTTGGCCCAGCGTCGTCTCGGGTTAGGGGAGGGTTTGGCCCAGCGTCGTCTCGGGTTAGGGGAGGGTTTGGCAAAGCGTCGTCCCGGGTTAGGGGAGGGTTTGGCAAAGCGTCGTCTCGGGTTAGGGGAGGGTTTGGCAAAGCGTCGTCTCGGGTTAGGGGAGGGTTTGACCCAGCGTCGTCTCGGGTTAGGGCAGGGTTCCGGGTGAAGTGAGAAGTGTGTCATTGGTAGTAGGTTCCAGGTGCACCGGCTTGGCAGGGTCGTGTTTCGGAGGAAGCAAAGCTCTCGACCTTCTCCTCTCCTGAGTCCATAGGGGATTTGCAGCGATGGGACAAGACTAACTACCAATTGGATACCACGAAAAAGGCGGTTCAAAAGTACACAAATAATACTACTGCACTGTTGGAGGTAGGAACACAAGCATTTAGTTAGATATTACTGCACTGTTGGAGCTAGAAACACAAGCATTTAGTTAGGTATTACTGTTGGAGCTAGGAACACAAGCATTTAGTTAGATACTACTGTACTGTTGGAGCTAGGAACACAAGCATTTAGTTAGGTGTTACTGTTGGAGCTAGGAACACAAGCATTTAGTTAAATACTACTGTACTGTTGGAGCTAGGAACACAAGCATTTAGTTAGATATTACTGCACTGTTGGAGCTAGAAACACAACCATTTAGTTAGATACTACTGCACTGTTGGAGCTAGAAACACAAGCATTTAGTTAGGTATTACTGTAGGAGCTAGGAACACAAGCATTTAGTTGGATATTACTGTACTGTTGGAGCTAGGAACACAAGCATTTAGTTATATACTACTGTTGGAGCTAGGAACACAAGCATTTAGTTAGATATTACTGTTGGAGCTAGGAACACAAGCATTTAGGTAGGTATTACTGTTGGAGCTAGGAACACAAGCATTTAGGTAGGTATTACTGTTGGAGCTAGGAACACAAGCATTTAGGTAGGTATTACTGTTGGAGCTAGGAACACAAGCATTTAGGTAGGTATTACTGTTGGAGCTAGGAACACAAGCATTTAGGTAGGTAATACTGTTGGAGCTAGGAACACAAGCATTTAGTTAGGTAATACTGTTGAGCTAGGAACACAAGCATTTAGTTAGATACTACTGCACTGTTGGAGCTAGGAACACAAGCATTTAGTTAGATACTACTGCACTGTTGGAGCTAGGAACACAAGCATTTAGTTAGATACTACTGTACTGTTGGAGCTAGGAACACAAGCATTTAGTTAGATACTACTGCACTGTTGGAGCTAGGAACACAAGCATTTAGTTAGATACTACTGTACTGTTGGAGCTAGGAACACAAGCATTTAGTTAGATACTACTACACTGTTGGAGCTAGGAACACAAGCATTTAGTTAGATACTACTGTACTGTTGGAGCTAGAAACACAAGCATTTAGTTAGATACTACTGTTGGAGCTAGGAACACAAGCATTTAGTTAGATACTACTGCACTGTTGGAGCTAGGAACACAAGCATTTAGTTAGATACTACTACACTGTTGGAGCTAGGAACACAAGCATTTAGTTAGATACTACTGCACTGTTGGAGCTAGGAACACAAGCATTTAGTTAGATACTACTGTTGGAGCTAGAAACACAAGCATTTAGTTAGATACTACTACACTGTTGGAGCTAGGAACACAAGCATTTAGTTAGGTATTACTGTTGGAGCTAGGAACACAAGCATTTAGTTAGGTATTACTGTTGGAGCTAGGAACACAAGCATTTAGTTAGGTATTACTGTTGGAGCTAGGAACACAAGCATTTAGTTAGATACTACTGCACTGTTGGAGCTAGGAACACAAGCATTTAGTTAGATACTACTACACTGTTGGAGCTAGAAACACAAGCATTTAGTTAGATACTACTACACTGTTGGAGCTAGGAACACAAGCATTTAGTTAGGTATTACTGTTGGAGCTAGGAACACAAGCATTTAGTTAGATACTACTACACTGTTGGAGCTAGGAACACAAGCATTTAGTTAGATACTACTGCACTGTTGGAGCTAGAAACACAAGCATTTAGTTAGGTATTACTGTACTGTTGGAGCTAGGAACACAAGCATTTAGTTAGGTATTACTGTACTGTTGGAGCTAGAAACACAAGCATTTAGTTAGGTATTACTGTTGGAGCTAGGAACACAAGCATTTAGTTAGGTATTACTGTTGGAGCTAGGAACACAAGCATTTAGTTGGGTATTACTGTTGGAGCTAGGAACACAAGCATTTAGTTAGATACTACTACACTGTTGGAGCTAGGAACACAAGCATTTAGTTAGATACTACTGCACTGTTGGAGCTAGGAACACAACCATTTAGTTAGATACTACTGTTGGAGCTAGAAACACAAGCATTTAGTTAGATACTACTACACTGTTGGAGCTAGGAACACAAGAATTTAGTTAGGTATTACTGTTGGAGCTAGGAACACAAGCATTTAGTTAGGTATTACTGTTGGAGCTAGGAACACAAGCATTTAGTTAGGTATTACTGTTGGAGCTAGGAACACAAGCATTTAGTTAGATACTACTGCACTGTTGGAGCTAGGAACACAAGCATTTAGTTAGATACTACTACACTGTTGGAGCTAGAAACACAAGCATTTAGTTAGATACTACTGTTGGAGCTAGAAACACAAGCATTTAGTTAGATACTACTACACTGTTGGAGCTAGGAACACAAGCATTTAGTTAGGTATTACTGTTGGAGCTAGAAACACAATCATTTAGTTAGGTATTACTGTTGGAGCTAGGAACACACGCATTTAGTTAGATACTACTACACTGTTGGAGCTACAGTAGGAACACTAGCATTTCTCTACACCCGCAAAAAACATCTGCAAAAATGTGTACGTTACCAATAAAATTTGATTTGATTAATTGGTGTGTATTCTCTGAAAAGTAGTCATTCTCGGCCAAATATAATAAAATATTTGAAACCAGGTTTGTCCGGAGAAGTAACATGAAGCTATAGATATCCTCAGAGGGTAGTATCAGGGATTTTGACCAGATAGACAGATCATCTTGTCACGTTCGTTGTTGTGGATGAGACCAAGGCGCAGCGCGAGATGAATACATCTCCTTATTTAACGAAACGAAGAACACTCAAAACAAACTTACAAAACAACAAACTGAACGTGAAGCTATATATGATAAGTGCAGACACAGGCAACTAACACATAGACAATCACCCCAAATTACCCAAGGAATATGGCTGCCAAAATATGGGTTCCCAATCAGAGACAACGATAAACAGCTGCCTCTAATTGAGAACCAATCTAGGCAACCATAGACATACAAAACACCTAGACTAGTGGAAAAACAACCCTATAAACATACAAAAACCCTAGACAGGACAAAAACCCTAGACAGGACAAAAACCCTAGACAGGTAAAAACCCTAAGGTGAAAACCCTAGACAGGTAAAACCCTAGACAGGTCAAAAAAAACCCTAGACAGGTAAAACCCATAGACAGGTAAAAAACCCATAGACAGGTAAAACCTATAGACAGGTAAAACCTAGACAGGTAAAACCTAGACAGGTAAAACCCTAGACAGGTGAAAACCCTAGACCGGTAAAACCCTAGACAGGTAAAAAACCCTAGACCGGTAAAAACCCTAGACCGGTTAAAAAAACCCTAGACAGGTTAAAAAAACCCTAGACAGGTTAAAAAAACCCTAGACAGGTTAAAAAAACCCTAGACAGGTAAAAAAACCCTAGACAGGTAAAAACCCTAGACAGGACAAAAACCCTAGACCGGTAAAAACCCTAGACAGGTAAAACCTAGACAGGTAAAAAACCCTAGACAGGTAAAAAACCCTACACAGGTAAAAACCCTAGACAGGTTAAACCCTAGACAGGACAAAAACCCTAGACAGGACAAAAACACAACAAACCACCCCTTGTCACAACCTAACCAAAATAACAAAGAATACTAAAGGTCGTGACACATCTATATATTATATATTTAATGTATTTATAAATGTTTATATTTAACCTTTATTGAACCAGGTCAAGTCAGTTAAGAACCAATTCTTATTTACAATGACGGCCTACACCGGCTTAAACCCCACCCCCCACCCCGTAACCCGGACGACGCTGGGCCAACTGTGCCGCCGCCCCTCACGGCCGGTTGTGATACAGCCCGGGATCGAACCAGGGTGTCTGTCTGTAGTGACTCCTCTAGCACTGAGATGCAGTGCCTTAGACCGCTGCGCCACTCGGGAGCTCAATTTGTCACACATAGATAACCATGGGCGCGTACATAAGTTATAACTAGGCATGATGTGGACCTTTGGATCGAAGTGAGTTACAAGATGTGGACCTTTGGAATGAAGTGAGTTACAAGATGTGGACCTTTGGATCGAAGTGAGTTACAAGATGTGGACCTTTGGTTCAGAAGTGACTTACAAGATGTGGACCTTTGGATCGAAGTGATTTACAAGATGTGGACCTTTGGATCGAAGTGAGTTACAAGATGTGGACCTTTGGATTGAAGTGAGTTACAAGATGTGGACCTTTGGATCGAAGTGAGTTACAAGATGTGGACCTTTGGATTGAAGTGAGTTACAAGATGTGGACCTTTGGATTGAAGTGAGTTACAAGATGTGGACCTTTGGATTGAAGTGAGTTACAAGATGTGGACCGAAGTGAGTTACAAGATGTGGACCTTTGGAATGAAGTGAGTTACAAGATGTGGACCTTTGGTTCATGAAGTGAGTTACAAGATGTGGACCTTTGGTTCAGAAGTGAGTTACAAGATGTGGACCTTTGGTTCAGAAGTGACTTACAAGATGTGGACCTTTGGAATGAAGTGACTTACAAGATGTGGACCTTTGGAATGAAGTGACTTACAAGATGTGGACCTTTGGAATGAAGTGAGTTACAAGATGTGGACCTTTGGAATGAAGTGAGTTACAAGATGTGGACCTTTGGAATGAAGTGAGTTACAAGATGTGGACCTTTGGAATGAAGTGACTTACAAGATGTGGACCTTTGGTTCAGAAGTGAGTTACAAGATGTGGACCTTTGGATTGAAGTGAGTTACAAGATGTGGACCTTTGGTTCAGAGGTGAGTTACAAGATGTAGACCTTTGGAATGAAGTGAGTTACAAGATGTGGACCTTTGGATCGAAGTGAGTTACAAGATGTGGACCTTTGGAATGAAGTGAGTTACAAGATGTGGACCTTTGGAATGAAGTGAGTTACAAGATGTGGACCTTTGGATTGAAGTGAGTTACAAGATGTGGACCTTTGGATTGAAGTGAGTTACAAGATGTGGACCGAAGTGAGTTACAAGATGTGGACCTTTGGAATGAAGTGAGTTACAAGATGTGGACCTTTGGAATGAAGTGAGTTACAAGATGTGGACCTTTGGATCGAAGTGAGTTACAAGATGTGGACCTTTGGATCGAAGTGAGTTACAAGATGTGGACCTTTGGATCGAAGTGAGTTACAAGATGTGGACCTTTGGATCGAAGTGAGTTACAAGATGTGGACCTTTGGATTGAAGTGAGTTACAAGATGTGGACCTTTGGTTCAGAAGTGAGTTACAAGATGTGGACCTTTGGTTCAGAAGTGAGTTACAAGATGTGGACCTTTGGAATGAAGTGAGTTACAAGATGTGGACCTTTGGAATGAAGTGAGTTACAAGATGTGGACCTTTGGAATGAAGTGAGTTACAAGATGTGGACCTTTGGATCGAAGTGAGTTACAAGATGTGGACCTTTGGATCGAAGTGAGTTACAAGATGTGGACCTTTGGATCGAAGTGAGTTACAAGATGTGGACCTTTGGATCGAAGTGAGTTACAAGATGTGGACCTTTGGATCGAAGTGAGTTACAAGATGTGGACCTTTGGATCGAAGTGAGTTACAAGATGTGGACCTTTGGTTCAGAAGTGAGTTACAAGATGTGGACCTTTGGATCGAAGTGAGTTACAAGATGTGGACCTTTGGATCGAAGTGAGTTACAAGATGTGGACCTTTGGATCGAAGTGAGTTACAAGATGTGGACCTTTGGATCGAAGTGAGTTACAAGATGTGGACCTTTGGATCGAAGTGAGTTACAAGATGTGGACCTTTGGTTCAGAAGTGAGTTACAAGATGTGGACCTTTGGAATGAAGTGAGTTACAAGATGTGGACCTTTGGATCGAAGTGAGTTACAAGATGTGGACCTTTGGATCGAAGTGAGTTACAAGATGTGGACCTTTGGATCGAAGTGAGTTACAAGATGTGGACCTTTGGAATGAAGTGAGTTACAAGATGTGG
This sequence comes from Oncorhynchus nerka, assembly GCF_034236695.1. Classification (NCBI taxonomy): domain Eukaryota; kingdom Metazoa; phylum Chordata; class Actinopteri; order Salmoniformes; family Salmonidae; genus Oncorhynchus; species Oncorhynchus nerka. The sequence goes on along the minus strand of NC_088408.1, from coordinate 2,948,205 downwards.
ACCTTTGGTTCAGAAGTGAGTTACAAGATGTGGACCTTTGGATCGAAGTGAGTTACAAGATGTGGACCTTTGGATTGAAGTGAGTTACAAGATGTGGACCTTTGGATCGAAGTGAGTTACAAGATGTGGACCTTTGGATCGAAGTGAGTTACAAGATGTGGACCTTTGGATCGAAGTGAGTTACAAGATGTGGACCTGCTTTGTAGAAAATGCTGTCATAATCCATACCACTCTGTTTCACTAACAGTGATGTAAATGCTGTCATAACCCCTACCACTCTGTTTCACTAACAGTGATGTAGATGCTGTCATAACCCCTACCACTCTGTTTCACTAACAGTGATGTAGATGCTGTCATAACCCCCACCACTCTGTTTCACTAACAGTGATGTAGATGCTGTCATAACCCCCACCACTCTGTTTCACTAACAGTGATGTAAATGCTGTCATAACCCCTACCACTGTTTCACTAACAGTGATGTAGATGCTGTCATAACCCCTACCACTCTGTTTCACTAACAGTGATGTAGATGCTTTCATAACCCCTACCACTCTGTTTCACTAACAGTGATGTAAATGCTGTCATAACCCCTACCACTCTGTTTCACTAACAGTGATGTAGATGCTGTCATAACCCCTACCACTCTGATTCACTAACAGTGATGTAGATGCTGTCTGTTGGGTAAATCTAGAAAACTACGCCATATGTTTAGTCGATGTCTCTAAGGATCCGTTTTTGAAGTGAATTTAATGCCTTTTCTTGACAGTAAAATGAAGTTTCAAATGTTGGTGCACATGCCCCTTTAAAATGCAGTAGTTTATACCCCATGATTATTATACAATTATTATTTACCCTCGAATTATTTTTGACAGAATATGCTAATTAATAAGATATACATAGATATTTTACTATAATTATTTTCTTTTGTTCCCCCTAATAGTTTATTCTTGTGGTCAAATTGACCCCAGTTGGTAAATAATGTGTGTTACAATATGTTGGTGGCTTGAGGGTTAAAGCGATGCCAATTTGTTTCCAACGTGGTCCCCGATGGAATACACACAAGACAGACAACACGAAATGATATACAAATAAGTAATATCCACCTCTTCCTCTTCGTCGGAGAAGAAGTAAGCTACGCCGACCCTGAGCTCCTCTTTCTCCACTCCGGACGGATCGCCGGTTGGCAGCTCGCTGTAGCTGAGATGGGTGATGCGGTCCAAGTGGTTGCCCATCAATGACGAGGCCCCGACAGAGGAGAGGCATGGAATACGGTGTCTGGGGTAGGGAGGGAAGGAAAGAGAGAGAGGGAGGGAAGGAAGGAGAGAGAGGGGAGAGAAGGGGACAGATTTGTTACTGTGGGGAAAGAACAGACTAAACCCAACAGACAATAGGCTCCAGTACACAACTCCGGTCGGCTTTCAGCTACACAGAATCACAGCAGTATCCAGTACATTCGTGTAACAGTCAACAGCCACATAGATGATCATACATCATCAACACACTCGAGTTATTGAGCCCAGTTCGCTTGAAAGACGAGAAAACAATCAATGATTTAGTCCGTGGCTCTCATCACATGCCTTTAGCTAATCAGACCCTCTGGTGGACTGAATGATAAAATAGCAGCGCTGGATAGAGAGAGAGAGAGAGAGAGAAGAGAGAGAGAAAGAGAGAGAGAAAGAGAGAGAAAGAGGGAGAGAGAGAGAGAGAGAGAAAGAGAGAGAGAAAGAGAGAGAGAGAGAAAGAGAGAGATAGAGAGAGAGAGAGAGAGATAGAGAGAGAGGGAGGTGAAATCTCCAGTCTTCCACGGAGAAGAGAAGTGCGCGCCGACTGAATGCTTCAGATGTATTATCCTTGATCAGTTTGAATGCACCGTGGGGGGGAAAAAAAGAGGCTAATTTAGAGGCCATAATGCACCAGGGAAAAACACCGGAGTAATAGAAGCAGTTACCCAGGGAACGGTTATATATCCTGTTGTTCCATCAGTGCCGCGGGCTCCACGGTCTTCTCTACTCCCTCCCTGTCCCTCGCTTTTCTATTTCTCCGTTCGTTCTCTCTCTCTCTCTTCTTCCCCTCTGTACTCCCGCAGCCCTGTGTGCTTTACTAGTGTTTTCTCAACCTCGCGTCTTTAAGTCACTCGGAGAGCTCCTCCTTCAGCCGCAACATCTGCCCTTTGACGCAGCCCATTGGTCTAGGGGCACTTTCCTGTCCCTGCTCGGCCAATCAGAAAGGCCAATCCTCACGTCATTCAAGCCAGCCTCCAATAGCGTGGGCGCAGAGCAACGCGTGGTGATTGGGATTCGTTAAGGGCCCTACACACTTCAGGTAAACTACCCATACACAGCAACGTTGCTTTCACCCTTGGCTCTGTATACTTTTTTTTGCGGTCTTTACTGTGGCGTGGTTTTGTTGTTGGAGGAATGAAGAATACTAGACAGAGAGAGGTGTGATTGTTGCTGTTGTCTGAAGAATGAAGAATACTAGACAGACAGAGATGTGATTGTTGCTGTTGTCGGAGGAATGAAGAATACTAGACAGAGAGAGGTGTGATTGTTGCTGTTGTCGGAGGAATGAAGAATACTAGACAGAGATGTGATTGTTGCTGTTGTCTGAAGAATGAAGAATACTAGACAGACAGAGATGTGATTGTTGCTGTTGTCTGAGGAATGAAGAATACTAGACAGAGATGTGATTGTTGCTGTTGTCTGAAGAATGAAGAATACTAGACAGACAGAGATGTGATTGTTGCTGTTGTCGGAGGAATGAAGAATACTAGACAGACAGAGGTGTGATTGTTGCTGTTGTCTGAGGAATGAAGAATACTAGACAGAGATGTGATTGTTGCTGTTGTTGGAGGAGGAATGACGAATACTAGACAGACAGAGGTGTGATTGTTGCTGTTGTTGGAGGAGGAATGACGAATACTAGACAGACAGAGATGTGATTGTTGCTGTTGTCTGAGGAATGACGAATACTAGACAGAGAGAGATGTGATTGTTGCTGTTGTTGGAGGAGGAATGAAGAATACTAGACAGAGAGAGATGTGATTGTTGCTGTTGTTGTTATAGGGAGGAGGAAGCATGACAGAGAGGCTAAGAAACATGCTGCTACTATATTATATTACCTCACTAACATGCTGCTACTATATTATATTACCTCACTAACATGCTGCTACTATAGTATATTACCTCACTAACATGCTGCTACTATAGTATATTACCTCACTAACATGCTGCTACTATATTATATTACCTCACTAACATGCTGCTACTATATTATATTACCTCACTAACATGCTGCTACTATATTATATTACCTCACTAACATGCTGCTACTATATTATATTACCTCACTAACATGCTGCTACTGTCACACTGATTTGTTTCACCTGTCTTTTTGCTTCTCTTCACCCCCCTCCAGGTGTCTCCCATCTTCCTCATTATCCCCTGGGTATTTATACCTGTGTTCTCTGTTTGTCTGTTGGCAGTTCGTCTTGTCTTGTCAGGTCTTACCAGCATGTTTTCCCATCTCCCTGCCTTCTCAAGTTCTGTTCCCTTGTTTCCCTGAGCCTGCCTGCCTGCCGTTCTGTACCTGCCTGGCCTGACCCTGAGCCTGCCTGCCGTTCTGTACCTGCCTGGCCTGACCCTGAGCCTGCCTGATGTTACAATACAATACAATACATTACAATACATTACAATACAATACAATACATCACATTACAATACATAACAATACAATACAATACAATACAATACAATACAATACATTACAATACATTACAAAACAATACATAACAATACATAACAATACATAACAAAACAATACATAACAATACATAACAATACATAACAATACATAACAATACAATACAATACAATACATTACAATACAATACAATACATTACAATACAATACATTACAATACAATACAATACAATACAATACAATACAATACAATACAATACAATACATAACAATACATTGTAATACATTGTAATACAATACATTACAATACAATACAATACAATACAATACAATACAATACAATACAATACAATACAATACATAACAATACATAACAATACATTGTAATACAATACATTACAATACAATACATTGCAATACAATACATTACATTGGAATACATTACATTACAATACAATACATAACAATACAATACATTAAAATACAATACATTACAATACATTACATTAAAATACAATACATTACAATACATTACAATACATTACAATACATTACAATACATTACAATACAATACAATACAATACATAACAATACAATACATCACAATACATTACAATACATTACAATACATTACATTAAAATACAATACATTACAATACATCACAATACATTACAATACATTACAATACATTACAATACAATACATCACATTACAATACAATACATTACAATACATTACAATACATTACAATACATTACAATACAATACAATACATAACAATACAATACATTACAATACATTACAATACATTACAATACATTACATTAAAATACAATACATTACAATACATTACAATACATTACAATACAATACATCACATTACAATACAATACATACATAACAATACATTGTAATACAATACAATACATAACAATACAATACATTAAAATACATTACAATACATTACAATACATTACAATACAATACATAACAATACAATACAATACAATACATTACAATACAATACAATACATTACAATACAATACAATACAATACAATACAATACAATACATTGTAATACAATACATTACATAACAATACAATACAATACAATACAATACATTAAAATACATTACAATACATTACAATACAATACATTACAATACAATACATTGTAATACAATACAATACATTACAATACAATACAATACATTACAATACAATACAATACAATACAATACAATACAATACAATACAATACAATACATTACAATACATTGCAATACAATACAATACAATACAATACAATACATTACAATACAATACAATACAATACAATACAATACAATACATTGTAATACAATACATTACAATACAATACAATACAATACAATACAATACATTACAATACAATACAATACAATACAATACATTGTAATACAATACATTACAATACATAACAATACAATACAATACAATACAATACATTACAATACATTACAAAACAATACATAACAATACATAACAAAACAATACATAACAATACATAACAATACATAACAATACAATACAATACAATACATTACAATACAATACAATACATTACAATACAATACATTACAATACAATACAATACAATACAATACAATACAATACATAACAATACATAACAATACATTGTAATACATTGTAATACAATACATTACAATACAATACAATACAATACAATACAATACAATACAATACAATACAATACAATACAATACATAACAATACATAACAATACATTGTAATACAATACATTACAATACAATACATTGCAATACAATACATTACATTGGAATACATTACATTACAATACAATACATAACAATACAATACATTAAAATACAATACATTACAATACATTACATTAAAATACAATACATTACAATACATTACAATACATTACAATACATTACAATACAATACAATACAATACATAACAATACAATACATCACAATACATTACAATACATTACAATACATTACATTAAAATACAATACATTACAATACATCACAATACATTACAATACATTACAATACATTACAATACAATACATCACATTACAATACAATACATTACAATACATTACAATACATTACAATACATTACAATACAATACAATACATAACAATACAATACATTACAATACATTACAATACATTACAATACATTACATTAAAATACAATACATTACAATACATTACAATACATTACAATACAATACATCACATTACAATACAATACATACATAACAATACATTGTAATACAATACAATACATAACAATACAATACAATACAATACATTAAAATACATTACAATACATTACAATACATTACAATACAATACATAACAATACAATACAATACAATACATTACAATACAATACAATACATTACAATACAATACAATACAATACAATACAATACAATACATTGTAATACAATACATTACATAACAATACAATACAATACAATACAATACATTAAAATACATTACAATACATTACAATACAATACATTACAATACAATACATTGTAATACAATACAATACATTACAATACAATACAATACATTACAATACAATACAATACAATACAATACAATACAATACAATACAATACAATACATTACAATACATTGCAATACAATACAATACAATACAATACAATACATTACAATACAATACAATACAATACAATACAATACATTGTAATACAATACATTACAATACAATACAATACAATACAATACAATACAATACAATACATTACAATACAATACAATACAATACAATACATTGTAATACAATACATTACAATACAATACAATACAATACAATACAATACATTACAATACAATACAATACAATACAATACATTGTAATACAATACATTACAATACAATACAATACAATACAATACATTACAATACATTGCAATACATTACAATACATTACAATACAATACATTACAATACATTACAATACATTACAATACAATACAATACAATACATTACAATACATTGCAATACAATACAATACAATACATTACAATACATTACAATACAATACAATACAATACAATACATTACAATACAATACAATACAATACAATACAATACATTACAATACAATACAATACAATACAATACAATACAATACATTACAATACAATACAATACAATACAATACATTACATTACAATACAATACAATACAATACAATACAATACAATAC
>NC_088408.1:2936215-2938715 GCF_034236695.1 Oncorhynchus nerka | reverse complement strand
GTCTCTCTCCCTCCTATATCTTTTCTCGCTCCCCCTCTCTCTTTTCTCTATCTCCCCCTCCCCCAACTCTCTCTCCCCCCTCCCCCAACTCTCTCTCTCTCTCTTCTATATATATATATATATATATATATATATAGAACTGTCCATGGTGTTAAATCTGTTATATATTGGGGTGATGCAGCTTTTTAAGGGTTGCTTAGTGTGTACCACTTCCTGATTTTGCCCATACCAGGCGTGAACTAGCCCCGGTGTAACTGAGTCAGTTATATATATATATATGGAACTAGGACTGTCCATGGTGTTAAATCTGTTATATATTGGGGTGATGCAGCTTTTTAAGGGTTGCTTAGTGTGTACCACTTCCTGATTTTGCCCATACCAGGCGTGAACTAGCCCCGGTGTAACTGAGTCAGTTATATATATATATATGGAACTGTCCATGGTGTTAAATCTGTTATATATTGGGGTGATGCAGCTTTTTAAGGGTTGCTTAGTGTGTACCACTTCCTGATTTTGCCCATACCAGGCGTGAACTAGCCCCGGTGTAACTGAGTCAGTTATATATATATATATGGAACTGTCCATGGTGTTAAATCTGTTATATATTGGGGTGATGCAGCTTTTTAAGGGTTGCTTAGTGTGTACCACTTCCTGATTTTGCCCATACCAGGCGTGAACTAGCCCTGGCTATATAGATATTCCGTTTAAAAAAACAGCCGTTTCCAGCTACAATAGTCATTTACAACATTAACAATGTCTACACTTTATTTCTGATCAATTTGATGTTATTTTAATGGACACTAACATTTTAATGGACAAAAAATTTGCTTTTCTTTCAAAAACAAGGACATTTCTAAGTGACCCCAAACTTTTGAGCGGTAGTGTGTATAGACATGTCAAGACATCAGTCAGGAAGTTAAAGCTTGGTCGCAAATGGGTCTTCCAATTGGACAATAACCCCAAACATACTTCCAACGTTGTGGCAAAATGGCTTAAGGACAACAAAGTCAAGGTATTGGAGTGGCCATCACAAAGCCCTGACCTCAATCCCATAGAAAAGTTGTGGGCAGAACTGAAAAAGTGTGTGCGAGCAAGGAGGCCTACAAACCTGACTCAGTTACACCAGCTCTGTCAGGAGGAATGGGCCAGAGTTCACCCAATTTATTGTGGGAAGCTTGTGAAAGGCTACGCGAAACATTTGACCCAAGTTAAACAATTTAAAGGCAATGCTACCAAATACTAGTTGAGTGTATGTAAACTTCTGACCCACTGGGAATGTGATGAAATAAATAAAAGCTTAAATAAATCATTCTCTTTACTATTATTCTGACATTTCACATTCTTAAAATAAAGCGGTGATCCTTGGACCTCTCGTGGTGGGGGCTCCCATCTGATGGGTGAAATAGTGGAGGAGGAAGCAAAAGGCATTTAGATGGATTCTCTTCATATTTGTCCGGGAGGGACAATCGGGAATCGTTGACCAGGGCGGACTGCTGGATGGGCTGGGGTGCTGGCTCGACTGGTCGACTGGTGGTAGAGAATCCTCAGCTAATTGGAGGTGATGCCCCTTGGGTAATGTCGAGGCGTTGAGGAACCTCATTCAAAGCCGTCCCCAGTTGTGCCAGCTAGTCGTGGTGTTGGTCGAGGTAGGTGTCACTGTTCGCCGACCATTTGGGAGATGTCTTAATTAGATGCTGCTTCCGTTTGTTGAGGCTATTCTGTAACGGAGACGCAGGGAGTCAGGAAGCAGGAAGCAGTTGGTGAGTTTCATAATAACGAACATGGAGAGATATAAAGAAGAGACTGGACAAGAAAACAGAACCAAGCCTGATGAGTGAACTTAACGATCTTTGTCCTCGAGTTCGGGGAAACAGGAATCTCATAAAATATCGGTGTCCAGTTGCCAGCTGGTCTGAATATGTTGACTTTTTTTGCTCCATAAAGTAATCCACCATGAAGTACTTCAGCCACCGTGCAGTACTTCAGCCACCGTGCAGTACTTCAGCCACCGCGCAGTACTTCAGCCACCGCGCAGTACTTCAGCCACCGCGCAGTACTTCAGCCACCGCGCAGTACTTCAGCCACCGCGCAGTACTTCAGCCACCATGCAGTACTTCAGCCACCATGCAGTACTTCAGCCACCATGCAGTACTTCAGCCACCGCGCAGTACTTCAGCCACTGCGCAGTACTTCAGCCACCGCGCAGTACTTCAGCCACCGTGCAGTACTTCAGCCACCATGCAGTACTTCAGCCACCGTGCTGTACTTCAGCCACCATGCAGTACTTCAGCCACCGTGCAGTACTTCAGCCACCGTGCAGTACTTCAGCCACCGTGCAGTACTTCAGCCACCGTGCAGTACTTCAGCCACCGTGCAGTACTTCAGCCACCATGCAGTACTTCAGCCACCGCGCAGTACTTCAGCCACCGTGCAGTACTTCAGCCACCGTGCAGTACTTCAGCCACCGCGCAGTACTTCAGCCACCATGCAGTACTTCAGC
>NC_088408.1:2883715-2931215 GCF_034236695.1 Oncorhynchus nerka | reverse complement strand
TGCTGTGTAACGTAGACGCTGGGAGTCGAGAAGCAGGTGCTAAGTTTAATATAAGAATTAACATGGAACGATGCAACGTAGAGGCAACGTAGAGGTAACGCGTCGAGGTAACGTAGAGACATGAACAAACAGAAACAATACCGCCTGGGGAAGGAACCTAAGGGATGGAGGGGAGGTAATGAGTGAGGTAATGAACCTAAGGGGGAGGTAATGAGTGAGGTAATGAACCTAAGGGAGAGCCAGATAAAGGGGATGTAATGAGTGAGGTAATGAACCTAAGGGAGAGCCAGATAAAGGGGATGTAATGAGTGAGGTAATGAACCTAAGGGAGAGCCAGATAAAGGGGAGGTAATGAGTGAGGTAATGGATCTAAGGGAGAGCCAGATAAAGGGGAGGTAATGAGTGAGGTAATGAACCTAAGGGAGAGTCAGATAAAGGGGAGGTAATGAGTGAGGTAATGGACCTAAGGGAGAGCCAGATAAAGGGGAGGTAATGAACCTAAGGGAGAGCCAGACAAAGGGGAGGTAATGAGTGAGGTAATGGACCTAAGGGAGAACCAGATAAAGGGGAGGTAATGAGTGAGGTAATGAACCTAAGGGAGAGACAGATAAAGGGGAGGTAATGAGTGAGGTAATGAACCTAAGGGAGAGCCAGATAAAGGGGAGGTAATGAGTGAGGTAATGAACCTAATGGAGAGGTAATGAGTGAGGTAATGAACCTAAGGGAGAGCCAGATAAAGGGGAGGTAATGAGTGAGGTAATGAACCTAAGGGAGAGCCAGATAAAGAGGAGGTAATGAGTGAGGTAATGGACCTAAGGGAGAGCCAGATAAAGGGGAGGTAATGAGTGAGGTAATGAACCTAATGGGACCAGATAAAGGGAGGGAGAGCCAGATAAAGGTAAGGTGAGGTAATGAACCTAAGGGAGAGTCAGCTAAAGGGGAGGTAATGAGTGAGGTAATGAACCTAAGGGAGAGCCAGATAAAGGGGAGGTAATGAACCTAAGGGAGAACCAGATAAAGGGGAGGTAATGAGTGAGGTAATGAACCTAAGGGAGAGCCAGATAAAGGGAAAGGTAATGAGTGAGGTAATGAACCTAAGGGAGAGCCAGATAAAGGGGAGGTAATGAGTGAGGTAATGAACCTAAGGGAGAACCAGATAAAGGGGAGGTAATGAGTGAGGTAATGGAGTCCAGGTGCGCGTAATGATGAAAGCCAGGACCATGTGGTTAGTAAACCTGACGATGTGGAACGTCGGAGGGGAGATGACATGACAGCAACAGAATGTCCTGGTTGGTTTAAAACTGGTCCTTAATGCGTGATAAACTAAATGTATGTTGTTTTCTCGTAGAAATATATTTCTAAATGGGATGGTTCTCTCAACGAGCAGGTTCCCATCTATAAATATCTGGGCTTTTGGTTTGACAAAAAAATCCCAGCCAGTTAAGAATCTGAGATTTAATGTGTCAGCTTATAGAAATAGAAATAGATCATATCCCTAAACAGCAGGAAGCAGGTTGTACAGGCAACCTTCCTGCCAGCTCTTGATTGTGGTGACACCATTTATCAGAAGGCAGCAGTCACCACTCTAAATCCCTTGGATGCAGTACACCACAGCTCGCGTCGCTTCATCACAGGTGACAGGTTTATTACTCATCACTGCGTCCTATATCAGAAGGTCGACTGGACCTCTAAGTTCCTGTAGATCACTTCATTTCTCCCTTATTGTTTACAAAGCTCTGCTCCTTTTACAAAGCTCTGCTGCTTCTACAAACCTCTGCTGCCTCTACAAACCTCTGCTGCTTCTACAAACCTCTGCTGCTTCTACAAACCTCTGCTGCTTCTACAAACCTCTGCTGCTTCTACAAACCTCTGCTGCTTCTACAAACCTCTGCTGCTTCTACAAACCTCTGCTGCCTCTACAAACCTCTGCTGCTTCTACAAACCTCTGCTGCCTCTACAAACCTCTGCTGCCTCTACAAACCTCTCTGCTGCCTCTACAAACCTCTCTGCTGCCTCTACAAACCTCTGCTGCTTCTACAAACCTCTGCTGCTTCTACAAACCTCTGCTGCTTCTACAAACCTCTGCTGCCTCTACAAACCTCTGCTTGCTTCTACAAACCTCTGCTGCCTCTACAAACCTCTGCTGCCTCTACAAACCTCTGCTGCCTCTACAAACCTCTGCTGCCTCTACAAACCTCTGCTGCCTCTACAAACCTCTCTGCTGCCTCTACAAACCTCTGCTGCCTCTACAAACCTCTGCTGCCTCTACAAACCTCTGCTGCCTCTACAAACCTCTGCTTGCTTCTACAAACCTCTGCTGCTTCTACAAACCTCTGCTGCCTCTACAAACCTCTGCTGCTTCTACAAACCTCTGCTGCTTCTACAAACCTCTGCTGCCTCTACAAACCTCTGCTGCTTCTACAAACCTCTGCTGCCTCTACAAAGCTCTGCTGTTTCCAACGTATTGGACTTCTCTGTTAAGTATTTAAGCCTGTTTACAGGGTTGGTTAAGTCTTGAGGTCCCTCGTGTCTCTACCAACCGAGGTAAATCCCCTTTTAGCTTTAACACCCCCCCATGTTTTCAATCATTTATCCCAGGTGCTGATAGTGCAGAGGTTTCAATCCTCATGACTTCAGAGGTTTGTTTTACTTGGTTGTAATAATGAATCTGTTGAATCTTTGCTAATTATTATTATTATAATTTTTTTTTAAATGGTCATGTTTTGGCAATTGTTTGTTCTCACCATTTGAGACTGGGACCCTGGTCTCAACTGGGTTCCCCTGAATAAATTTAAGTTTAATAAAAATGAAAAAATCCCTCAAACGTTATTAAATGTTCTCGGAACGTTTTGTCTAAAATGTTTATCAAACATTCTTGAAACATTTAAAAACATTTAAAAACGTTAATAAACTTATTTAAAAAAAAATGTTTATAAAACCTTTTAAAAAAACATATTTGAATCGTTCTGCAACAATGACTGTACATTATTGTCCCCCAAAAAAAAAAAAAAGATTTCAGAACGTTTTCACAACCTTATAGCAACGTTTTCACAATTTTAGCTGAGCTTACAGGTGTGTGTGTGTGTGTGTGTGTGTGTGTGTGTGTGTGTGTGTGTGTGTGTGCATAAGTGTGTGTCTGGCTTTTGTCCAATAAAAAAACATGGAAAAGCCAATGAATACAATTATCCGGGAGAAGAAAAAAATCCTAAAATAATGTTTTATAGCCTCCTCATCGATGGACTGGGGACTGGGGACTGGGGACTGGGGACTGGGGACTGGGGACTTTTATAGCCTCCTCATCGATGGACTGGGGACTTTTATAGCCTCCTCATCGATGTAGTGGGGACTGGGGACTTTTATAGCCTCCTCATCGATGGACTGGGGACTGGGGACTGGGGACTGGGGACTGGGGACTTTTATAGCCTCCTCATCGATGGACTGGGGACTGGGGACTGGGGACTGGGGACTGGGGACTTTTATAGCCTCCTCATCGATGGACTGGGGACTGGGGACTGGGGACTTTTATAGCCTCCTCATCGATGGACTGGGGACTGGGGACTGGGGACTTTTATAGCCTCCTCATCGATGTAGTGGGGACTGGGGACTGGGGACTTTTATAGCCTCCTCATCGATGGACTGGGGACTGGGGACTTTTATAGTCTCCTCATCGATGTACTGGGGACTGGGGACAGGGGACTGGGGACTGGGGACTTTTATAGCCTCCTCATCGATGTAGTGGGGACTGGGGACAGGGGACTGGGGACTTTTATAGCCTCCTCATCGATGTAGTGGGGACTGGGGACCTGGGGACAGGGGACTGGGGACTGGGGACCTGGGGACTGGGGACTGGGGACTGGGGACTTTTATAGCCTCCTCATCGATGTACTGGGGACTGGGGACTGGGGACTGGGGACCTGGGGACTGGGGACTTTTATAGCCTCATCGATGTACTGGGGACTGGGGACTGGAGACTGGGGACTTTTATAGCCTCCTCATCGATGTACTGGGGACTGGGGACTGGGAACTGGGGACTGGGGACTTTTATAGCCTCCTCATCGATGTAGTGGGGACTGGGGACTTTTATAGCCTCCTCATCGATGTAGTGGGGACTGGGGACTGGGAACTGGGGACTGGGGACCTGGGGACTGGGGACTTTTATAGCCTTCTCATCGATGTAGTGGGGACTGGGGACTTTTATAGCCTCCTCATCGATGTAGTGGGGACTGGGGACTGGGGACTTTTATAGCCTCCTCATCGATGTAGTGGGGACTGGGGACTGGGGACTTTTATAGCCTCCTCATCGATGTACTGGGGACTGGGGACTTGGGGACTGGGGACTTTTATAGCCTCCTCATCGATGTAGTGGGGACTGGGGACTGGGGACTTTTATAGCCTCCTCATCGATGTAGTGGGGACAGGGGACTGGGGACTGGGGACTTTTATAGCCTCCTCATCGATGTAGTGGGGACAGGGGACTTGGGGACTGGGGACTTTTATAGCCTCCTCATCGATGTAGTGGGGACTGGGTACCTGGGGACTTTTATAGCCTCCTCATCGATGTACTGGGGACTGGGGACTTGGGGACTGGGGACTTTTATAGCCTCCTCATCGATGTAGTGGGGACTGGGGACTGGGGACTTTTATAGCCTCCTCATCGATGTAGTGGGGACTGGGGACTGGGGACTTCCTCCATTCTCCCCTCCTCCCTGTTCCCCTCCTGCCTGCTCCCCTCCTCCCCTCCTCCCTGCTCCCCTCCTCCCTGCTACCCTGCTCCCCTCCTCCCTGCTATCCTACTCCCCTCCTCCCTGCTCCCCTCCTCCTTGCTATCCTAGTCCCTTCTCCCTGCTATGCTACTCCCCTCCTCCGTGCTATGCTACTCCCTCCTCCCTCCTCCCTGCCATCCTACTCCCCTCCTCCCTGCTATGCTACTCCCCTCCTCCCTGCTATCCTGCTATCCTACTCCCCTCCTCCCTCCTCCCTGCTATCCTGCTCCCCTCCTCCCTGCTATGCCACTCCCCTCCTCCCTCCTCCCTGCTATCCTGCCCCCCTGCTCCCTGCTATCCTGCCCCCCTCCTCCCTGCTATCCTGCCCCCCTCCTCCCTGCTATCCTGCTCACCTGCTCCCTGCTATCCTGCACCCCTCCTCCCTGCTATAAAGGGGAGGTAATGAGTGAGGTAATGGAGTCCAGGTGCGCGTAATGATGAAAGCCAGGACCATGTGGTTAGTAAACCTGACGATGTGGAACGTCGGAGGGGAGATGACATGACAGCAACAGAATGTCCTGGTTGGTTTAAAACTGGTCCTTAATGCGTGATAAACTAAATGTATGTTGTTTTCTCGTAGAAATATATTTCTAAATGGGATGGTTCTCTCAACGAGCAGGTTCCCATCTATAAATATCTGGGCTTTTGGTTTGACAAAAAAATCCCAGCCAGTTAAGAATCTGAGATTTAATGTGTCAGCTTATAGAAATAGAAATAGATCATATCCCTAAACAGCAGGAAGCAGGTTGTACAGGCAACCTTCCTGCCAGCTCTTGATTGTGGTGACACCATTTATCAGAAGGCAGCAGTCACCACTCTAAATCCCTTGGATGCAGTACACCACAGCTCGCGTCGCTTCATCACAGGTGACAGGTTTATTACTCATCACTGCGTCCTATATCAGAAGGTCGACTGGACCTCTAAGTTCCTGTAGATCACTTCATTTCTCCCTTATTGTTTACAAAGCTCTGCTCCTTTTACAAAGCTCTGCTGCTTCTACAAACCTCTGCTGCCTCTACAAACCTCTGCTGCTTCTACAAACCTCTGCTGCTTCTACAAACCTCTGCTGCCTCTACAAACCTCTGCTGCCTCTACAAACCTCTGCTGCCTCTACAAACCTCTGCTGCTTCTACAAACCTCTGCTGCCTCTACAAACCTCTGCTGCTTCTACAAACCTCTGCTGCCTCTACAAACCTCTGCTGCCTCTACAAACCTCTGCTGCCTCTACAAACCTCTCTGCTGCCTCTACAAACCTCTGCTGCCTCTACAAACCTCTGCTGCCTCTACAAACCTCTGCTGCCTCTACAAACCTCTGCTGCCTCTACAAACCTCTGCTTGCTTCTACAAACCTCTGCTGCTTCTACAAACCTCTGCTGCCTCTACAAACCTCTGCTGCTTCTACAAACCTCTGCTGCTTCTACAAACCTCTGCTGCCTCTACAAACCTCTGCTGCTTCTACAAACCTCTGCTGCTTCTACAAACCTCTGCTGCCTCTACAAACCTCTGCTCCTTCTACAAAGCTCTGCTGTTTCCAACGTATTGGACTTCTCTGTTAAGTATTTAAGCCTGTTTACAGGGTTGGTTAAGTCTTGAGGTCCCTCGTGTCTCTACCAACCGAGGTAAATCCCCTTTTAGCTTTAACACCCCCCCATGTTTTCAATCATTTATCCCAGGTGCTGATAGTGCAGAGGTTTCAATCCTCATGACTTCAGAGGTTTGTTTTACTTGGTTGTAATAATGAATCTGTTGAATCTTTGCTAATTATTATTATTATATATTTTTTTTTAAATGGTCATGTTTTGGCAATTGTTTGTTCTCACCATTGAGACTGGGACCCTGGTCTCAACTGGGTTCCCCTGAATAAATTTAAGTTTAATAAAAATGAAAAAATCCCTCAAACGTTATTAAATGTTCTCGGAACGTTTTGTCTAAAATGTTTATCAAACATTCTTGAAACATTTAAAAACATTTAAAAACGTTAATAAACTTATTTAAAAAAAAAATGTTTATAAAACCTTTTAAAAAAACATATTTGAATCGTTCTGCAACAATGACTGTACATTATTGTCCCCCAAAAAAAAGATTTCAGAACGTTTTCACAACCTTATAGCAACGTTTTCACAATTTTAGCTGAGCTTACAGGTGTGTGTGTGTGTGTGTGTGTGTGTGTGTGTGTGTGTGTGTGTGTGCATAAGTGTGTGTCTGGCTTTTGTCCAATAAAAAAACATGGAAAAGCCAATGAATACAATTATCCGGGAGAAGAAAAAAATCCTAAAATAATGTTTTATAGCCTCCTCATCGATGGACTGGGGACTGGGGACTGGGGACTGGGGACAGGGGACTGGGGACTGGGGACTGGGGACTGGGGACTGGGGACTTTTATAGCCTCCTCATCGATGGACTGGGGACTGGGGACTGGGGACTTTTATAGCCTCCTCATCGATGGACTGGGGACTGGGGACTGGGGACTTTTATAGCCTCCTCATCGATGGACTGGGGACTGGGGACTGGGGACTTTTATAGCCTCCTCATCGATGGACTGGGGACTGGGACTTTTATAGTCTCCTCATCGATGTACTGGGGACTGGGGACAGGGGACTGGGGACTGGGGACTTTTATAGCCTCCTCATCGATGTAGTGGGGACTGGGGACAGGGGACTGGGGACTTTTATAGCCTCCTCATCGATGTAGTGGGGACTGGGGACCTGGGGACTGGGGACAGGGGACTGGGGACTGGGGACCTGGGGACTGGGGACTGGGGACTTTATAGCCTCCTCATCGATGTACTGGGGACTGGGGACTGGGGACTGGGACCTGGGGACTGGGGACTTTTATAGCCTCATCGATGTACTGGGGACTGGGGACTGGGGACTGGGGACTTTTATAGCCTCCTCATCGATGTACTGGGGACTGGGGACTGGGAACTGGGGACTGGGGACTTTTATAGCCTCCTCAGCGATGTAGTGGGGACTGGGGACTGGGGACTGGGAACTGGGGACTGGGGACTTTTATAGCCTCCTCATCGATGTAGTGGGGACTGGGGACTTTTATAGCCTCCTCATCGATGTAGTGGGGACTGGGGACTGGGAACTGGGGACTGGGGACCTGGGGACTGGGGACTTTTATAGCCTCCTCATCGATGTAGTGGGGACTGGGGACTGGGGACTTTTATAGCCTCCTCATCGATGTAGTGGGGACTGGGGACTGGGGACTTTTATAGCCTCCTCATCGATGTAGTGGGGACTGGGGACTGGGGACTTTTATAGCCTCCTCATCGATGTACTGGGGACTGGGGACTTGGGGACTGGGGACTTTTATAGCCTCCTCATCGATGTAGTGGGGACTGGGGACTGGGGACTTTTATAGCCTCCTCATCGATGTAGTGGGGACAGGGGACTGGGGACTGGGGACTTTTATAGCCTCCTCATCGATGTAGTGGGGACAGGGGACTTGGGGACTGGGGACTTTTATAGCCTCCTCATCGATGTAGTGGGGACTGGGTACCTGGGGACTTTTATAGCCTCCTCATCGATGTACTGGGGACTGGGGACTTGGGGACTGGGGACTTTTATAGCCTCCTCATCGATGTAGTGGGGACTGGGGACTGGGGACTTTTATAGCCTCCTCATCGATGTAGTGGGGACTGGGGACTGGGGACTTCCTCCATTCTCCCTCCTCCCTGTTCCCTCCTGCCTGCTCCCCTCCTCCCCTCCTCCCTGCTCCCCTCCTCCCTGCTACCCTGCTCCCTCCTCCCTGCTATCCTACTCCCCTCCTCCCTGCTCCCCTCCTCCTTGCTATCCTAGTCCCTTCTCCCTGCTATGCTACTCCCCTCCTCCCTGCTATGCTACTCCCCTCCTCCCTCCTCCCTGCCATCCTACTCCCCTCCTCCCTGCTATGCTACTCCCCCTCCTCCCTGCTATCCTGCTATCCTACTCCCTCCTCCCTCCTCCCTGCTATCCTGCTCCCCTCCTCCCTGCTATGCCACTCCCCTCCTCCCTCCTCCCTGCTATCCTGCCCCCTGCTCCCTGCTATCCTGCCCCCTCCTCCCTGCTATCCTGCCCCCTCCTCCCTGCTATCCTGCTCACCTGCTCCCTGCTATCCTGCACCCCCCCTCCTGCTATCCTGCACCCCTCCTCCCTGCTATCCTGCTCCCCTCCTCCCTGCTATCCTGCTCCCCTCCTCCCTGCTATCCTGACCCACTCCCTCCCTGCTATCCTGCCCCCTCCTCCCTGCTATCATCCTGCCCCCTCCCTGCTATCCTGCCCCCTCCTCCCTGCTATCCTGCCCCCTCCTCCCTGCTATCCTGCTCCCCTCCTCCCGGCTATCCTACTCACCTCCTCCCTGCTATCCTGCTCCCCTCCTCCCTGCTATCCTGCCCCCTCCTCCCTGCTATCCTGCTCCCCTCCTCCCTGCTATCCTACTCCCCTCCTCCCTGCTATCCTACTCCCCTCCTCCCTGCTATCCTGCTCCCTCCTCCCTGCTATCCTGCCCCCTCCTCCCTGCTTATCCTACTCCCTCCTCCCTCCTCCCTGCTAACCTGCTCCCCTCCTCCCTGCTATCCTACTCCCCTCCTCCCTGCTATGCTGCCCCACCTCCTCCCTGCTAACCTGCTCCCCTCCTCCCTGCTATCCTGCTCCCCTCCTCCCTGCTATCCTACTCCCTCCTCCCTGCTATCCTACTCCCCTCCTCCCCCTCCCTGCTATCCTGCCCCCTCCTCCCTGCCATCCTGCCCCTCCTCCCTGCCATCCTGCCCCCCTCCTCCCTGCTGTCCTGCTCCCCTCCTCCCTGCCCCCTGCTCCCCCTCCTCCCTGCCCCCTGCTCCTCCCTGCTATCCTACCCCCTCCTCCCTGCTATCCTGCTCCCCTCCTCCTGCTCCTGCTCCTCCCTGCTATCCTGCTCCTCCCTGCTATCCTGCTCCTCCCTGCTATCCTGCTCCTCTCCTCCCTGCTATCCTGCTCCCCTCCTCCCTGCCCCCTGCTCCCCTCCTCCTCCTGCCCGCCTGCTCCCCTCCTCCCTGCTATCCTGCTCCCCTCCTCTCTGCTATCCTGCTCCCCTCCTCCCTGCTATCCTGCTCCCCTCCTCCCTGCTATCCTGCCCCCTCCTCCCTGCTATCCTGCCCCCTCCTCCCTGCTATCCTGCCCCCTCCTCCCTGCTATCCTGCCCCCTCCTCCCTGCTATCCTGCTCCCTCCTCCTGCTATCCTGCTCCTCCTCCCTGCTATCCTGCTCCCCTCCTCCCTGCTATCCTGCCCCTCCTCCCTGCTATCCTGCCCCCTCCTCCCTGCTATCCTGCTCCCTCCTCCCTGCTATCCTGCTCCTCCCTGCTATGCTGCTCCCTCCTCCCTGCTATCCTGCTCCCCTCCTCCCTGCCCCCTGCTCCCCTCCTCCCTGCCAGCCTGCTCCCCTCCTCCCCGCTAGCCTGCTCCCCTCCTCCCCGCTATCCTGCTCCCTTCCTCCCGCTATCCTGCTCCCCTCCTCCCTGCTATCCTGCTCCCCTCCTCCCTGCTATCCTGACCCCTCCTCCCTGCTATCATGCCCCCCTCCTCCCTGCTAGCCTGCTCTCCTCCTCCCTGCTGTCCTGCTCCCTCCTCCCTGCTGTCCTACTCCCCTCCTCCCTGCTATGCCACCCCCTCCTCCCTGCCAGCCTGTTCCCCTCCTCCCTGCTATGCTACCCCCTCCTCCCTGCTATGCTACCCCCTCCTCACTGCTATCCTGCTCCCCTCCTCACTGCTATCCTGCTCCCCTCCTCCCTGCTATCCTACTCCCCTCCTCCCTGCTATCCTGCTCCCCTCCTCCCTGCTATGCTACCCCCTCCTCACTGCCAGCCTGCTCCCCTCCTCTCTGCTATGCTACCCCCTCCTCCCTGCTATCCTGCCCCCTCCTCCCTGCTATCCTACTCCCCCTCCTCTCTGCTATGCTACTCCCCTCCTCCCCTCCTCCCTGCCATCCTACTCCCTCCTCCCTGCCATCCTACTCCCTCCTCCCTGCTTTCCTGCCCACCTCCTCTCTGCTATGCTACTCCCTCCTCCCTCCTCCCTGCCATCCTACTCCCTCCTCCCTGCTATCCTGCCCCACTCCTCCCTGCTTTCCTGCCCCCTCCTCCCTGCTTCCTGGCCCCCTCCTCCCTGCTTTCCTGGCCCCTCCTCCTGCTTTCCTGCCCCCCTCCTCCCTGCTTTCCTGCCCCCATCCTCCCTGCTATCCTGCCCCCTCCTCCCTGCTATCCTGCCCCCTCCTCCCTGCTATCCTGCTCCCTCCTCCCTGCTATCCTGCTCCCCTCCTCCCTGCTATCCTGCTCCTCCCTGCTATGCTGCTCCCCTCCTCCCTGCTATCCTGCTCCCCTCCTCCCTGCCCCCCTGCTCCCTCCTCCCTGCCCCCTGCTCCCCTCCTCCCTGCTATCCTGCTCCCCTCCTTCCCGCTACCCTGCTCCCCTCCTCCCTGCTATCCTGCCCCCCTCCTCCCTGCCCACCTGCCCCCTCCTCCCTGCCCACCTGCCCCCCTCCTCCCTGCTGGCCTGCTCCCCTCCTCCCTGCTATCCTGCTCCCCTCCTCCCTGCTACCCTGCTCCCCTCCTCCCTGCTATCCTGCTCCCCTCCTCCCTGCTATCCTGCCCCCCTCCTCCCTGCTATCCTGCCCCCTCCTCCCTGCTATCCTGCCCCCTCCTCCCTGCTGGCCTGCCCCCTCCTCCCTGCTGTCCTGCTCCTCCCTCCCTGCTGTCCTGCTCCCCTCCCTGCTATGCCGCCCCCTCCTCCCTGCCAGCCTGCCCCCTCCTCCCTGCTATCCTGCTCCCCTCCTCCCTGCTATCCTGCCCCCTCCTCCCTGCTCCTCCCTGCTATCCTACTCCCCTCCTCCTCCTGCTATCCTGCTCCCCTCCTCCCTGCTATGCTACCCCCCTCCCTGCTATCCTACCCCCCTCCTCCCTGCTATGCTACCCCCTCCTCACTGCTATCCTGCTCCCCTCCTCCCTGCGATCCTGCCCCCTCCTCCCTATCCTGCTCCTCCCTGCTACTCCCTCCTCCTGCTATCCTGCTCCCCTCCTCCCTGCTACCCCCTGCTCCCCTCCTCCCTGCTACCCTGCTCCCCTCCTCCCTGCTATCCCTGCTCCTCCCTGCCATCCTGCCCCCTCCCTCCTTCTATCCTGCTCCCCTCCTCCCCCTCCTCCCTGCTATCCTGCTCCCCTGCTCCCCTCCTCCCTGCTATCCTGCTCCCCTCCCCCTGCTATCCTGCTCCCCTCCTCCCTGCCTACTCCTGCTCCCCTCCTCCCTGCTATCCTCCTCCCCCTCCTCCCTGCCCCCTCCTCCCTGCCCCCTGCTCCCTGCTATCCTGCTCCCCTCCTCCCTGCTATGCTACCCCCTCCTCCCTGCTATCCTGCACCCCTCCTCCCTGCTGTCCTACTCCCTCCTCCCTGCTATCCTACCCCCTCCTCCCTGCCAGCCTGCTCCCCTCCTCCCTGCTATCCTGCTTCCCTCCTCCCTGCTACCCTGCTCCCCCCTCCTCCCTGCCCTGCTCCCTCCTCCCTGCTACCCTGCTCCCCTCCTCCCTGCTATCCTACTCCCCCTCCTCCCTGCTATCCTGCCCCACTCCTCCCTGCTATCCTACTCCTCTCCTCCCCCTGCTATCCAACTCCCTCCTCCCTGCTATGCTGCCCCCTCCTCCCTGCTATCTTGCTCCCTCCTCCCTGCTATCCTACTCCCTGCTATCCTGCTCCCCTCCTCCCTGCTATCCTACTCCCTCCTCCCTGCCTATCCTACTCCCCCTCCCTGCCCACTTGCTCCCCTCCTCCCTGCCTCCCCTGCTATCCTGCCCCCTCCTCCCTGCTATCCTGCTCCCCTCCTCCCTGCTATCCTACTCCCCTCCTCCCTGCTATCCTGCCCCACTCCTCCCTGCTATCCTACTCCTCTCCTCCCTGCTATCCTACTCCCCTCCTCCCTGCTATGCTGCCCCCCCCCTCCTCCCTGCTATCTTGCTCCCCTCCTCCCTGCTATCCTACTCCCCTCCTCCCTGCTATCCTGCCCCACTCCTCCCTGCTATCCTACTCCCTCCTCCTCCCTGCTATCCTACTCCCCTCCTCCCTGCTATGCTGCCCCCTCCTCCCTGCTTTCCTGCCCCCTCCTCCCTGCTATCCTGCCCACCTCCTCTCTGCTATGCTACTCCCTCCTCCTCCTCCTCCCTGCCATCCTACTCCCCCTCCTCCCTGCTATCCTGCCCCACTCCTCCCTGCTTTCCTGCCCCCTCCTCCCCTGCTTCCTGGCCCCTCCTCCCTGCTTTCCCTGGCCCCTCCTCCCTGCTTTCCTGGCCCCCCTCCTCCCTGCTTTCCTGCCCCCGCTTCCTGCCCCCATCCTCCCTGCTATCCTGCCCCCTCCTCCCTGCTATCCTGCCCCCTCCTCCCTGCTATGCTGCTCCCTCCTCCCTGCTATCCTGGTCCTCCCTGCTATGCTGCTCCCCTCCTCCCTGCTATCCTGCTCCCCTCCTCCCTGCCCCCTGCTCCCCTCCTCCCTGCCCACCTGCTCCCCTCCTCCCTGCCGGCCTGCTCCCTCCTCCCTGCTATCCTGCTCCCCTCCTCCCTGCTATCCTGCTCCCCTCCTCCCTGCTATCCTGCCCCCTCCTCCCTGCTATCCTGCTCCCCTCCTCCCTGCTATCCTGCCCCTCCTCCCTGCTGGCCTGCTCCCCTCCTCCCTGCTGTCCTGCTCCCCTCCTCCCTGCTATGCCACCCCCTCCTCCCTGCCAGCCTGCTCCCCTCCTCCCTGCTATGCTACCCCCTCCTCCCTGCTATGCTACCCCCCTCCTCCCTGCTATCCTGCTCCCCTCCTCACTGCTATCCTGCTCCCCTCCTCCCTGCTATCCTACTCCCTCCTCCCTGCTATCCTACTCCCCTCCTCCCTGCTATCCTGCTCCCCTCCTCCCTGCTATGCTACCCCCTCCTCCCTGCTATGCTACCCCCCTCCTCCCTGCTATGCTACCCCCTCCTCCCTGCTATCCTGCTCCCCTCCTCCCTGCTATGCTGCCCCCTCCTCCCTGCTATGCTACCCCCTCCTCCCTGCTATGCTACCCCCCTCCTCACTGCTATCCTGCTCCCCTCCTCCCTGCTCCTGCCCCCTCCTCCCTGCTATCCTACTCCCCTGCTATCCTGCCCCTCCTCCCTGCTCCCCTGCTCCCCTCCTCCCTGCTACCCTGCTCCCCTCCTCCCTGCTATCCTCCTCCCTGCCATCCTGCCCCCTCTCCCCTTCTATCCTACTCCCCTCCTCCCTCCTCCCTGCTATCCTGCTCCCCTGCTCCCCTCCTCCCTGCTATCCTGCTCCTCCCTGCTATCCTGCTCCCCTCCTCCCTGCCGCTCCTGCCCCCTCCTCCCTGCCGCTCCTGCCCCCTCCTCCCTGCTATCCTGCTCCCCTGCTCCCCTCCTCCCTGCTATCCTGCTCCTCCCTGCTATCCTGCTCCCCTCCTCCCTGCCGCTCCTGCTCCCCTCCTCCCTGCTATCCTGCTCCCCTCCTCCCTGCTACCCTCCCCTGCCCCCTCCTCCCTGCCCCCCTGCTCCCTGCTATCCTGCTCCCCTCCTCCCTGCTATGCTACCCTCCCTCCCTGCTATCCTGCACCCCTCCTCCCTGCTGTCCTACTCCCCTCCTCCCTGCTATGCTACCCCCTCCTCCCTGCTATGCTACCCCCCCCCTCACTGCCAGCCTGCTCCCCTCCTCTCTGCTATGCTACCCCCTCCTCCCTGCTATCCTGCTCCCCTCCCTGCCCTGCCCTGCTCCCCTCCTCCCTGCTACCCTGCTCCCCTCCTCCCTGCTACCCTGCTCCCCTCCTCCCTGCTACCCTGCTCCCCTCCTCCCTGCTATCCTGCCCCACTCCTCCCTGCTATCCTACTCCTCTCCTCCCTGCTATCCAACTCCCCTCCTCCCTGCTATGCTGCCCCCCTCCTCCCTGCTATCTTGCTCCCCTCCTCCCTGCTATCCTACTCCCCTCCTCCCTGCTATCCTACTCCCTGCTATCCTGCTCCCCTCCTCCCTGCTATCCTACTCCCCTCCTCCCTGCCCACTTGCTCCCCTCCTCCCTGCCTCCCTGCTATCCTGCCCCCCTCCTCCCTGCTATCCTGCTCCCCTCCTCCCTGCTATCCTACTCCCCTCCTCCCTGCTATCCTGCCCCACTCCTCCCTGCTATCCTACTCCTCTCCTCCCTGCTATCCTACTCCCCTCCTCCCTGCTATGCTACCTCCTCCCCTCCCTCCTCCCTGCCATCCTACTCCCCTCCTCCCTGCCCACTTGCTCCCCTCCTCCCTGCCTCCCTGCTTTCCTGGCCCCCTCCTCCCTGCTTTCCTGGCCCCCCCTCCCTGCTTTCCTGCCCCCCTCCTCCCTGCTTTCCTGCCCCCATCCTCCCTGCTATCCTGCCCCCTCCCTGCTCCCTGCTATCCTGCCCCCTCCTCCCTGCTATGCTGCTCCCCTCCCTCCCCCTGCTATCCTGGTCCTCCCTGCTATGCTGCTCCCCTCCTCCTTGCTATCCTGCTCCCCTCCTCCCTGCCCCCCTGCTCCCCTCCTCCCTGCCCCCTGCTCCCCTCCTCCCCGCTATCCTGCTCCCCTCCTCCCCTGCTCCCCTCCTTCCCGCTACCCTGCTCCCCTCCTCCCTGCTATCCTGCCCCCCTCCTCCCTGCCCACCTGCTCCCCTCCTCCCTGCTATCCTGCCCCCTCCTCCCTGCTGGCCTGCTCCCCTGCCTCCTCCTCCTCCCTGCTATCCTGCTCCCTCCCTGCTATCCTGCTCCCCTCCTCCCTGCTATCCTGCCCCCTCCTCCCTGCTATCCTGCTCCCCTCCTCCCTGCTACCCTCCTCCCTGCCCCCCCTGCTCCCTGCTATCCCCCCTCCTCCCTGCTATGCTACCCTCCTCCCTGCTATCCTGCACCCTCCCTCCTCCCTGCTATGTCCTACTCCCCTCCTCCCTGCTATGCTACCCCCTCCTCCCTGCTATGCTACCCCCTCCTCACTGCCAGCCTGCTCCCCTCCTCTCTGCTATCCTACTACCCTCCTCCCCCTGCTATCCTGCTCCCCTCCTCCCTGCTATCCCTGCTCCCCCCTCCCTGCTCCCCTCCTCCCTGCTACCCTGCCTCCCCTCCTCCCTGCTATCCTGCCCCACTCCTCCCTGCTATCCTACTCCCTCTCCTCCTGCTATCCAACTCCTCCTCCCTGCTATGCTGCCCCCTCCTCCCTGCTATCTTGCTCCCCTCCTCCTGCTGCTATCCTACTCCCCTCCTCCCTGCTATCCTACTCCCTGCTATCCTGCTCCTCCTCCCTGCTATCCTACTGCCCCTCCTCCCTGCTATCCTACTCCCCCTCCTCCCTGCCCACTTGCTCCCCCCTCCCTGCCTCCCTGCTATCCTGCTCCCCTCCTCCCTGCTATCCTGCTCCCCTCCTCCCTGCTATCCTACTCCCCTCCTCCTCCCTGCTATCCTGCCCCACTCCTCCCTGCTATCCTCCCTCCTCCTGCTATCCCTCCCTCCTCCCTGCTATCCTGCCCCCTCCCTCCCTGCTATCTTGCTCCCCTCCTCCTGCTATCCTACTCCCCTCCCTCCTCCCTGCTATCCTGCTCCCCTCCTCCTGCTATCCTGCTCCTCCCTGCTATCCTGCTCCCCTCCTCCCTGCCCTGCCCTGCCTCCCTGCTATCCTGCCCTCCCCTCCCTGCTATCCTGCTCCCCTGCTCCTCCTCCCTGCTATCCTGCTCCTCCCTGCTATCCTGCTCCCTCCTCCCCGCCGCTCCTGCTCCCCTCCTCCCTGCTATCCCCTCCCTCCTCCCTGCCCCCCTCCTCCCTGCCCCCTGCTCCCTGCTATCCTGCTCCTGCTCCTCCCTGCTATCCTGCTCCCCTCCCCTCCTCCCTCCTATGCTACCCCTCCTCCCTGCCAGCCTGTCCCTCTACTCCCTCCTCCCCTGCTATGCTGCCCCTCCTCCCTGCTATGCTACCCCCTCCCCTGCTCATCCTGCCAGCCTGCCCTCCTCCCCTCCTCCCCCTCCTCCCTGCCAGCCTGCTCCCTCCTCCCTGCTACCCTGCTCCCTCCTCCCTGCTACCCTGCTCCCCTCCTCCCTGCTACCCTGCTCCTCCTCCCTGCTATCCAACTCCCCTCCTCCCTGCTATGCTGCCCCCTCCTCCCTGCTATCTTGCTCCCCTCCTCCCTGCTATCCTACTCCCTCCTCCCTGCTATCCTACTCCCTCCTCCCTGCTATCCTGCTCCCCTCCTCCCTGCTATCCTACTCCCCTCCTCCCTGCTATCCTACTCCCCTCCTCCCTGCCCACTTGCTCCCCTCCTCCTGCTATCCTACTCCCTCCTCCCTGCTATCCTGCTCCCCTCCTCCCTGCTACCCTGCTCCCCTCCTCCCTGCTACCCTGCTCCCCTCCTCCCTGCTCCCCTCCTCCTGCTATCCTACTCCTCTCCTCCCTGCTATCCTACTCCCTCCTCCCTGCTATGCTGCCCCCTCCTCCCTGCTATCTTGCTCCCCTCCTCCCTGCTATCCTACTCCCCTCCTCCCTGCTATCCTGCTCCCTCTTCCCTGCTATCCTACTCCCCCTCCTCCCTCCTCCCTGCTATCCTGCTCCCTCCTCCCTGCTATCCTACTCCCCTCCTCCCTGCTATCATACTCCTCCTCCCTGCCCACTTGCTCCCTGCCTCCTGCTATCCTGCCCCCTCCTCCCTGCTATCCTGCTCCTCCTCCCTGCTATCCTACTCCTCCTCCCTGCTATCCTGCCCCACTCCTCCTGCTATCCTACTCCTCTCCTCCCTGCTATACTACTCCCCTCCTCCCTGCTATCTTGCTCCCCTCCTCCCTGCCATCCTACTCCCCTCCTCCCTGCTATCCTGCTCCCCTCTTCCCTGCTATCCTACTCCCTCCTCCCTCCTCCCCCTGCCATCCTACTCCCCTCCTCTCTGCTATGCCACTCCTCTCCTCCCTGCTATCCTGCCCCCTCCTCCCTGCTATCCTGCCCCCCTCCTCCCTGCTATCCTGCCCCCTCCTCCCTGCTTTTCTCCCCCTCCTCCCTGCTATCCTGCCCCACTCCTCCCTGCTATCTTGCCCCAATCCTCCCTGCTATCCTGCTCCCCTGCTCCCCTCCTCCCTGCCCCCTGCCCACTTGCTCCCCTCCTCCCTGCCCCCCTGCTCCCCTCCTCCCTGCCCCCCTGCTCCCCTCCTCCCTGCTATCCTGCTCCCCTCCTCCCTGCCATCCTACTCCCTCCTCTCTGCTATGCCACTCCCTCCTCCCTGCTATCCTGCCCCTCCCCTCCCTGCTATCCTGCCCCCTCCTCCCCTGCTCCTGCTATCCTGCCCCCCTCCTCACGGCTATGCTGCCCCCTCCTCCCTGCTACCTGCTCCTCCTCCCTGCTCTGCTACCCCTCCTCACTGCCAGCCTGCTCCCCTCCTCTCTGCTATGCTACCCCCTCCTCCCTGCTATCCTACTCCTCTCCTCCCTGCTATCCTACTCCCTCCTCCCTGCCCCCTCCCCCCTGCTCCCTGCTATCCTGCCCCCTCCTCACGGCTATGCTGCCCCCTCCTCCCTGCTACCTGCTCCCCTCCTCCCTGCTCTGCTACCCCCTCCTCACTGCCAGCCTGCTCCCCTCCTCCCTGCTATCCTGCCCCACTCCTCCCTGCTATCCTACTCCTCTCCTCCCTGCTATCCTACTCCCCTCCTCCCTGCCCCCTGCTATCCTGCCCCCCTCCTCACGGCTATGCTGCCCCCCCTCCTCCCTGCTACCTGCTCCCCTCCTCCCTGCTCTGCTACCCCCTCCTCACTGCCAGCCTGCTCCCCTCCTCTCTGCTATGCTACCCCTCCTCCCTGCTATCCTGCTCCCCCTCCCCTGCTACCCTGCTCCCCTCCTTCCTGCTACCCTGCTCCCCTCCTCCCTGCTCCCCTCCTCCCTGCTATCCTGCCCCACTCCTCCCTGCTATCCTACTCCTCTCCTCCCTGCTATCCAACTCCCTCCTCCCTGCTATGCTGCCCCTCCTCCCTGCTATCTTGCTCCCCTCCTCCCTGCTATCCTACTCCCCTCCTCCCTGCTATCCTACTCCCTGCTATCCTGCTCCCTCCTCCCTGCTATCCTACTCCCCTCCTCCCTGCCCACTTGCTCCCCTCCTCCCTGCCTCCTGCTATCCTGCCCCCTCCTCCCTGCTACCCTGCTCCCCTCCTCCCTGCTATCCTACTCCCTCCTCCCTGCTATCCTGCCCCACTCCTCCCTGCTATCCTACTCCTCTCCTCCCTGCTATCCTACTCCTCCTCCCTGCTATGCTGCCCCCTCCTCCCTGCTATCTTGCTCCCCTCCTCCCTGCTATCCTACTCCCTCCTCCCTGCTATCCTGCTCCCCTCTCCCTGCTATCCTACTCCCCTCCTCCCTCCTCCCTGCCATCCTACTCCCTCCTCTCTGCTATGCCACTCCTCTCCTCCCTGCTATCCTGCCCCCCTCCTCCCCCGCTATCCTGCCCCCTCCTCCTGCTTTTCCCCTCCTCCCTGCTATCCTGCCCCCCTCCTCCCTGCTATCCTGCCCCCTCCTCCCTGCTATCCTGCCCCAATCCTCCCTGCTATCCTGCTCCCCTGCTCCCTCCTCCCTGCCCCCTGCTCCCCTACTCCCCTCCTCCCTGCCCACTTGCTCCCCTCCTCCCTGCCCCCCTGCTCCCCTCCTCCCTGCCCCCTGCTCCCTCCTCCCTGCTATCCTGCTCCCTCCTCCCTGCACCCCTGCTCCCTCCTCCCTGCTATCCTACTCCCCTCCTCCCTGCTATCCTGCTCGCCTCCTCCCTCCTCCCTGCTATCCTGCCCCCTCCTCCCTGCTATCCTGCCCCCCTCCCTGCTATCCTGCCCCCTCCTCCCTGCTATCCTGCCCCCCTCCCTGCTATCCTGCCCCCTCCCTGCTATCCTGCCCCCTCCTCCCTGCCATCCTGCTCCCCCTCCCTGCCCCCCTGCTCCCTCCTCCCTGCCCCCTGCTCCCCTGCCCCCCCTGCTATCCTGCCCCCCTCCTCACGGCTATGCTGCCCCCTCCTCCCTGCTACCTGCTCCCTCCTCCCTGCTATGCTACCCCCTCCCTCACTGCCAGCCTGCTCCCTCCTCTCTGCTATGCTACCCCTCCTCCCTGCATCCTGCTCCCTCCTCCCTGCCCCTGCTCCCTCCTCCCTGCTACCCTGCTCCCCTCCTCCCCTGCTATCCTACTCCCCTCCTCCCTGCTATCCTGCCCCACTCCTCCCTGCCATCCTACTCCTCTCCTCCCTGCTATCCTACTCCCTCCTCCCTGCTATGCTGCCCCCTCCTCCCTGCTATCCTGCTCCCTCCCTCCCTGCTATCCTACTCCCCTCCTCCCTGCTATCCTACTCCCTGCTATCCTCCTCCCTGCTATCGTCCCCCTGCTATCCTCCTCCCTGCTATCCTCCTCCCTGCTATCCTCCCCTGCTATCCTCCTCCCTGCTATCCCCCCCGCCTCCCTGCTCACCTCCTCCCCTTGCTCCTGCTCTCTTCCTGCCTGCTCCACTCCTTCCCGCTTATCCTCCCTCTGCACTCCTCCTCCCTGCTATCCTCCTCCCTGCTCATTTCCTCCCTGCTATCTTCCTGTCTTCCCATCCTGCTATCATTCTCCCATTTTCACCTCCTCCTGCTGTCCTCCTCCCCTCCTCCCTGCTATCCTAATCCCTCCTCCCTGCTTCCCCTCCTCCCTGCTATCCTCCCTCCCCTCCTCCCTGCTATCCTACTCCCCTCCTCCCTGCTATCCTCCTCCCCCTCCTCCCTGCTATCCTACTCCCTCCTCCCTGCCATCCTGCCCCCTCCTCCCTGCTATCCTACTCCCTCCTCCCTGCTATCCTCCTCCCCCTCCTCCCTGCTATCCTCCTCCCTCCTCCCTAATATCCTACTCCCTCCTCCCTGCTATCCTCCTCCCTGCTATGCTACCCCTCCTCCCTGCTATCCTACTCCCTCCTCCTGCTAACCTACTCCCCTCCTCCCTGCTATGCTACTCCCTCCTCCCTGGCATCCTACTCCCTCCTCCCTGCTCCCTCCTACCCTCCTACCCTCTTCCCTTGCTCCTGCTCTCCTCCTGCCCGCTATCCTCCCTCTGCTATCCTTCTCCCTGCTCCCCTTCTCCCTGTTCTCCTCCTCCCTGCTCCCCTTCTCCCTGCTCTCCTCCTCCCTGCTCTCCTCCTCCCTGCTCCCCTCCTCCCTGTTCTCCTCCTCCCTGCTCCCCTCCTCCCTGCTCCCCTTCTCCCTGCTCTCCTCCTCCCTGCTCTCCTCCTCCCTGCTCCCCTCCTCCCTGTTCTCCTCCTCCCTGCTCCCCTCCTCCCTCCTATCCTCCTCCCCGCTATCCTCCCTCTGCTCTCCTCCTCCCTGCTATCCTCCTCCCTGCTATCCTCCCTCTGCTCTCCTCCTCCCTGCTATCCTCTTCCCTGCTATCGTCCCCCCTGCTATCCTCCTCCCTGCTATCGTCCCCCCTGCTATCCTCCTCCCTGCTATCCTCCTCCCTGCCTATCCTCCCCCTGCTCTCCTCCTCCCTGCTCTCCTCCCTCTGCTCTCCTCCTCCCTGCTCTCCTCCTCCCTGCTCTCCTTCTCCCTGCTCCCCTCCTCCCTGCTCTCCTCCTCCCTGCCTCTCCTCCTCCCTGCTCCCCTCCTCCCTGCTCTCCTCCTCCCTGCATCCTCCTCCCTGCTCTCCTCCTCCCTGCTCTCCTCCTCCCTGCTCCTCCCCTGCCTGCTCCACTCCTTCCCGCTATCCTCCCCCGCCTCCCTGCTCACCTCCTCCCCTTGCTCCTGCTCTCTTCCTGCCTGCTCCACTCCTTCCCGCTATCCTCCCTCTGCTATCCTTCTCCCTGCTATCCTCTTCCCTGCTATCCTCCCCCCTGCTATCCTCTTCCCTGCTATCCTCCTCCCTGTTCTCCTCCTCCCTGCTCCCCTTCTCCCTGCTCCCGTTCACCCTGCTCTCCTCCTCCCTGCTCTCCTTCTCTCTGCTCTCCTTCTCCCTGCTCCCCTCCTCCCTGCTCCCCTCCTCCCTGTTTTCCTCCCACCTGCTATCATCCTCCCTTCTTCCCCACGTCTCTGCTCCCCTCCTCCCTGCTATCCTCCTCCCTGCTCATTTCCTCCCTGCTATCTTCCTGTCTTCTCCCATCCTGCTATCATTCTCCCATTTTCACCTCCTCCCTGCTGTCCTCCTCCCCTCCTCCCTGCTATCCTAATCCCCTCCTCCCTGCTTCCCCTCCTCCCTGCTATCCTGCCCCCTCCTCCCTGCTTTTCTCCCCCTCCTCCCTGCTATCCTGCCCCCTCCTCCCTGCTATCCTGCCCCCTCCTCCCTGCCATCCTGCCCCAATCCTCCCTGCATCCTGCTCCCCTGCTCCCCTCCTCCCTGCCCCCTGCTCCCCTACTCCCCTCCTCCCTGCCCACTTGCTCCCTCCTCCCTGCCCCCCTGCTCCCCTGCTCCCCCTGCCCCCTGCTCCCCTCCTCCCTGCCCCCATGCTCCCTCCCTGCTATCCTGCTCCCCTCCTCCCTGCACCCCTGCTCCCTCCTCCCTGCTATCCTACTCCCCTCCTCCCTGCTATCCTGCTCGCCTCCTCCCTCCTCCCTGCCATCCTACTCCCCTCCTCTCTGCTATGCCACTCCCCTCCTCCCTGCTATCCTGCCCCCTCCTCCCTGCTATCCTGCCCCCTCCTCCTGCTATCCTGCCCCCCTCCCTGCTATCCTGCCCCCTCCCTGCTATCCTGCCCCCTCCTCCCTGCTATCCTGCCCCCCTCCTCCCTGCTATCCTGCCCCCCTCCCTGCTATCCTGCCCCCTCCCTGCTATCCTGCCCCCTCCTCCCTGCTCTCCTTCTCCTGCTCTCCTCCTCCCTGCTCTCCTCCTCCCTGCTCTCCTCCTCCCTGCTCCCCTCCTCCCTGCTCTCCTCCTCCCTGCTATCCTTCTCCCTGCTCTCCTCCTCCCTGCTCTCCTCCTCCCTGCTCTCCTCCTCCCTGCTCTCCTCCTGCCGGCTCCACTCCTTCCCGCTATCCTCCCCCCCGCTCCCTGCTCACCTCCTCCCTGCTATCCTCCCTCTGCTATCCTTCTCCCTGCTCCCCTT
The DNA here is from genome assembly GCF_034236695.1 of Oncorhynchus nerka. Lineage (NCBI taxonomy): Eukaryota > Metazoa > Chordata > Actinopteri > Salmoniformes > Salmonidae > Oncorhynchus > Oncorhynchus nerka. The sequence goes on along the minus strand of NC_088408.1, from coordinate 2,908,422 downwards.
CTCCCTGCTCCCCTTCTCCCTGCTCCCCTTCTCCCTGCTCTCCTCCTCCCTGCTCTCCTCCTCCCTGCTCTCCTCCTGCCGGCTCCACTCCTTCCCACTATCCTCCCTCTGCTCTCCTCCTCCCTGCTATCCTCTTCCATGTTCCCTTCCTTCCTGCTCCCCTCCTCCCTGCTATCCTCCTCCTCGCTGCTCTCCCCCCTGCTCCCTCCTCCCTGCTCCCCCTCCTCCTGCTATCCTCCTCCCCGCTATCCTCCCTCTGCCTCCTCCTCCCTGCTATCCTCCCTCTGCTATCCTCCCCCCCTGCTATCCCCCCTGCTATCCCCCCCTGCTATCCTCCCTCTGCTCCCTCCTCCCTGCTCCCCTCCTCCCCGCTATCCTCCTCCCCGCTATCCTCCCTCTGCTCTCCTCCTCCCTGCTATCCTCCTCCCTGCTATCCTCCCTGTTATCCTCCTCCCTGCTATCCTCCTCCCTGCTATCCTCCTCCCTGCTATCCTCCCTCTGCTATCCTCCTCCCTGCTATCCTCCTCCCTGCTATCCTCCCCCCTGCTATCCTCCCCCCTGCTATCCTCTTCCCTGCTATCCTCCTCCCTGCTATCCTCCTCCCTGCTATCCTCCTCCCTGCTATCCTCCCTCTGCTATCCTCTTCCCTGCTATCCTCCCTCTGCTATCCTCTTCCCTGCTATCCTCCCTCTGCTATCCTCCTCCCTGCTATCCTCTTCCCTGCTATCCTCCTCCCTGCTATCCTCCTCCCTGTTTCCTAAGTCCTATGATTGTACTGATTTCCATTTGTATCTTGTCTAGTAAGACAACTGCACCTTCCTCATTTTCAACAGCTAGTTTGGTAATACAGTTTTGCATTGAAGTCCGTCTGAGCGATTGGATTCCTGAAGTTTGAGACACAACCAAACGGACAATATAGTACTTTTTATTATTACATTTTTAGAAAAAATGTTGCTCCTTTTTTGTTGTAGGATATGTAGTTTATAGCATTATTCAGAAATATCCCCCCCCCTCTCCTCCTCCATGCTATCCTCGCCCCTGTTCCCCTGTTCCCCTCCCTTCCTCTCCTTTCCGCTACCCCCCTCTCCTCCTCCATGCTATCCTCGCCCTGTTCCCCTGTTCCCCTCTCCTTCCTCTCCTTTCCGCTACCCCCCCCCCTCTCCTCCTCCATGCTATCCTCGCCCCTGTTCCCCTGTTCCCCTCTCCTTCCTCTCCTTTCCGCTACCCCCTCTCCTCCTCCATGCTATCCTCGCCCCTGTTCCCCTGTTCCCCTCTCTCCTTTCCGCTACCCCCACCCCCCACCCTCAGAACAGCCTCAATCTGTCAGGGTCATGGACTCTACAAGGTGTAGAAAACGTTTCCACAGGGCTGCTGGTCCCATGTTGACTCCAGTGATTCCCACAGTTGTGTCAAGTTGGCTGGATGTCAGTAGGGTGGTGGACAGTTCTTGATACACACAAGCGTGAAAAACCCAGCAGCGTTGCAGTTCTTGACACAAACCTGTGCGCCTGGCACCTACTACCATACCCCGTTCAAAGGCACATCAATCTTTTGTCTTGCCCATTCACCCTCTGAATGCTTACCTGCCATACCCTGGTACTGACCGAGCAGCATACCACCCCTGCATACTGCTGGCTTACCTCTGAAACTAAACAAGGTTGGTCCTTGTCGGTCCCTGGATTGGAGACATTGTAAATGGTGTTGGAGGGCCAGTCGGAGGCACTCCCAGTGCCCCAGGGCAGTGATTAGGGACATGGCCCTTTGTAGGGCGTCGTCTTTCGGATGGGACGTTAAACGGGTGTCCTGACTCACTTAAAATCCCTTGACACTTGTCATAAGATCTACACTTATTGAAATGGATTTAACAAGGAATCAACTATTATATCTTTCCCCTTGGATTCACCTGGTCAGTCTGTGTCACGGAAAGAGCAGGTGGTCCTAATGTTTTGTCTACTCAGTGTGTATCTGGAGTGAAACACAGGATCAAAGTGTCAACTGATGTGCGTTTCAAGGAGCGCACTTGGCGTGGGGCCGATTTCAACCGTCTGAAGCAGCACTTTTTATGAGATAAACGAAGCGGACATCATTGAGGAATCTAATTCCCTGTGCTTCTCCCATTGTGCTTGTCAGGAGGAGAATGATGCTTTAAGGATGGTAGAAGACTAGCTGAAGTTGAATTTGTTTGACCGAGCGGGATGCTTATCCTCTGCCAGGAACAGAGGAGGAGCGGAATGCTTATCCTCTGCCAGGAACAGAGGAGGAGCGGGATACTTATCCTCTGCCAGGAACAGAGGAGGAGCGGGATGCTTATCCTCTGCCAGGAACAGAGGAGGAGCGGGATGCTTATCCTCTGCCGGGAACAGAGGAGGAGCGGGATGCTTATCCTCTGCCAGGAACAGAGGAGACCTTCACCTTCTTTCTGGTTACAAATGGTTCACTGGACTTGAAAAGCGGCTACTATTAGGTCAAGATGGAAGAAGTCAACAAGCTTAAGATGGCCTTTATACCACTCCTTTTGGAACCTGGCAGTTCAATTTACTAATACACCTGCTACATTCCAGCGGACGAGAAAGAATTTCCCGGCAGGGAGAAAACCTGAAGGAAGTCATTGCTTTCCTTGATGACCTAATCATCTTTTCTGAGATGTTGTAGGAACACAGAGAGAGGTTAATGAAGGTGTTGTTTCGGTGTCTCAGAGAATGGACTCAAGCTCTCTCTTTTCCAAATGTAATTTCTTCCAGTCATCCGCGAAGTACTTTGGGGTCATTTCTGAGAGGGAAATCGAGCCTGATGAAGACAAAGTGTCTGCACTCAAGACGGGACTGGTTCCAAGGACCACAAGTGAGGGCTTTCCCTGATTTTTTTTTCTGGATATTACAGAAGATTTGTTCTGAATTATTCAAGGATTGTCAGGGCACTGAGAAATGCTCCTCGGAGCCAGATGTGAATGACAGGTTGTCAATGGCATTACAGAGGACTGGAAGAACCTTCTATATGTATGAGGTAATATTATAGTCACTACTATATAAACACCTGTTATGAGGTAATATTATAGTCACTACTATATAAACACCTGTTATGCTGAGGAGGTAATATTATAGTCACTACTATATAAATACCTGTTATGAGGTAATATTATAGGCACTACTATATAAATACCTGTTATGTTGATGAGGTAATATTATAGTCACTACTATATAAATACCTGTTATGAGGTAATATTATAGTCACTACTATATAAATACCTGTTATGAGGTAATATTATAGTCACTACTATATAAATACCTGTTATGAGGTAATATTATAGTCACTACTATATAAATACCTGTTATGTTGATGAGGTAATATTATAGTCACTACTATATAAATACCTGTTATGAGGTAATATTATAGTCACTAATATATAAATACCTGTTATGAGGTAACATTATAGTCACTACTATATAAATACCTGTTATGAGGTAATATTATAGTCACTACTATATAAATACCTGTTATGAGGTAATATTATAGTCACTACTATATAAATACCTGTTATGAGGTAATATTATAGTCACTACTATATAAATACCTGTTATGAGGTAATATTATAGTCACTACTATATAAATACCTGTTATGATGAGGAGGTAATATTATAGTCACTAATATATAAATACCTGTTATGAGGTAATATTATAGTCACTACTATATAAATACCTGTTATGAGGTAATATTATAGTCACTACTATATAAATACCTGTTATGTTGATGAGGTAATATTATAGTCACTACTATATAAATACCTGTTATGAGGTAATATTATAGTCACTACTATATAAATACCTGTTATGAGGTAATATTATAGTCACTACTATATAAATACCTTCTATATGTATGAGGTAATATTATAGTCACTACTATATAAACACCTGTTATGAGGTAATATTATAGTCACTACTATATAAATACCTGTTATGAGGTAATATTATAGTCACTACTATATAAATACCTGTTGATGAGGTAATATTATAGTCACTACTATATAAATACCTGTTATGAGGTAACATTATAGTCACTACTATATAAATACCTGTTATGAGGTAATATTATAGTCACTACTATATAAATACCTTCTATATGTATGAGGTAATATTATAGTCACTACTATATAAACACCTGTTATGAGGTAATATTATAGTCACTACTATATAAATACCTGTTATGAGGTAATATTATAGTCACTACTATATAAATACCTGTTGATGAGGTAATATTATAGTCACTACTATATCAATACCTGTTATGTTGATGAGGTAATATTATAGTCACTAATATATAAATACCTGTTATGCTGAGGAGGTAATATTATAGTCACTACTATATAAATACCTGTTATGAGGTAATATTATAGTCACTACTATATAAATACCTGTTATGAGGTAATATTATAGTCACTACTATATAAACACCTGTTATGAGGTAATATTATAGTCACTACTATATAAATACCTGTTATGAGGTAATATTATAGTCACTACTATATAAATACCTGTTATGAGGTAATATTATAGTCACTACTATATAAATACCTGTTGATGAGGTAATATTATAGTCACTACTATATAAATACCTGTTGATGAGGTAATATTATAGTCACTACTATATCAATACCTGTTATGCTGAGGAGGTAATATTATAGTCACTACTATATAAATACCTGTTATGAGGTAATATTATAGTCACTACTATATAAATACCTGTTATGTTGATGAGGTAATATTATAGTCACTACTATATAAATACCTGTTATGAGGTAACATTATAGTCACTACTATATAAATACCTGTTATGCTGAGGAGGTAATATTATAGTCACTACTATATAAATACCTGTTATGAGGTAATATTATAGTCACTACTATATAAATACCTGTTATGAGGTAATATTATAGTCACTACTATATAAACACCTGTTATGTTGATGAGGTAATATTATAGTCACTACTATATAAATACCTGTTATGAGGTAATATTATAGTCACTACTATATAAATACCTGTTATGAGGTAATATTATAGTCACTACTATATAAATACCTGTTATGAGGTAATATTATAGTCACTACTATATAAATACCTGTTATGAGGTAACATTATAGTCACTACTATATAAATACCTTCTATATGTATGAGGTAATATTATAGTCACTACTATATAAATACCTGTTATGAGGTAATATTATAGTCACTACTATATAAACACCTGTTATGAGGTAATATTATAGTCACTACTATATAAATACCTGTTATGAGGTAATATTATAGTCACTACTATATAAATACCTGTTGATGAGGTAATATTATAGTCACTACTATATCAATACCTGTTATGCTGAGGAGGTAATATTATAGTCACTACTATATAAACACCTGTTATGAGGTAATATTATAGTCACTACTATATAAATACCTGTTATGAGGTAATATTATAGTCACTACTATATAAATACCTGTTGATGAGGTAATATTATAGTCACTACTATATCAATACCTGTTATGTTGATGAGGTAATATTATAGTCACTAATATATAAATACCTGTTATGCTGAGGAGGTAATATTATAGTCACTACTATATAAATACCTGTTATGAGGTAATATTATAGTCACTACTATATAAATACCTGTTATGAGGTAATATTATAGTCACTACTATATAAATACCTGTTATGAGGTAATATTATAGTCACTACTATATAAATACCTGTTATGAGGTAATATTATAGTCACTACTATATAAATACCTGTTATGCTGAGGAGGTAATATTATAGTCACTACTATATAAATACCTGTTATGAGGTAACATTATAGTCACTACTATATAAATACCTGTTATGCTGAGGTAATATTATAGTCACTACTATATAAATACCTGTTGATGAGGTAATATTATAGTCACTACTATATAAATACCTGTTATGAGGTAATATTATAGTCACTACTATATAAATACCTGTTATGAGGTAATATTATAGTCACTACTATATAAATACCTGTTGATGAGGTAATATTATAGTCACTACTATATAAATACCTGTTGATGAGGTAATATTATAGTCACTACTATATAAATACCTGTTATGAGGTAATATTATAGTCACTACTATATAAATACCTGTTATGAGGTAACATTATAGTCACTACTATATAAATACCTGTTATGAGGTAATATTATAGTCACTACTATATAAATACCTGTTATGCTGAGGAGGTAATATTATAGTCACTACTATATAAATACCTGTTATGAGGTAATATTATAGTCACTACTATATAAATACCTGTTATGAGGTAATATTATAGTCACTACTATATAAATACCTGTTATGAGGTAATATTATAGTCACTACTATATAAATACCTGTTATGAGGTAATATTATAGTCACTACTATATAAATACCTGTTATGAGGTAATATTATAGTCACTACTATATAAATACCTGTTATGAGGTAATATTATAGTCACTACTATATAAATACCTGTTATGAGGTAATATTATAGTCACTACTATATAAATACCTGTTATGCTGAGGAGGTAATATTATAGTCACTACTATATAAATACCTGTTATAGGTATATTATAGTCACTACTATATAAATACCTGTTATGAGGTAATATTATAGTCACTACTATATAAATACCTGTTATGAGGTAACATTATAGTCACTACTATATAAATACCTGTTATGCTGAGGAGGTAATATTATAGTCACTACTATATAAATACCTGTTATGAGGTAATATTATAGTCACTACTATATAAATACCTGTTATGAGGTAATATTATAGTCACTACTATATAAACACCTGTTATGAGGTAATATTATAGTCACTACTATATAAATACCTGTTATGAGGTAATATTATAGTCACTACTATATAAATACCTGTTGATGAGGTAATATTATAGTCACTACTATATCAATACCTGTTATGTTGATGAGGTAATATTATAGTCACTACTATATCAATACCTGTTATGTTGAGGTAACATTATAGTCACTACTATATAAATACCTGTTATGCTGAGGAGGTAATATTATAGTCACTACTATATAAATACCTGTTATGAGGTAATATTATAGTCACTACTATATAAATACCTGTTATGTTGATGAGGTAATATTATAGTCACTACTATATAAATACCTGTTATGAGGTAACATTATAGTCACTACTATATAAATACCTGTTATGCTGAGGAGGTAATATTATAGTCACTACTATATAAATACCTGTTATGAGGTAATATTATAGTCACTACTATATAAATACCTGTTGATGAGGTAATATTATAGTCACTACTATATAAATACCTGTTATGAGGTAATATTATAGTCACTACTATATAAATACCTGTTATGAGGTAATATTATAGTCACTACTATATAAATACCTTCTATATTTATGAGGTAATATTATAGTCACTACTATATAAATACCTGTTATGAGGTAATATTATAGTCACTACTATATAAATACCTGTTATGAGGTAACATTATAGTCACTACTATATAAATACCTTCTATATGTATGAGGTAATATTATAGTCACTACTATATAAATACCTGTTATGAGGTAATATTATAGTCACTACTATATAAACACCTGTTATGAGGTAATATTATAGTCACTACTATATAAACACCTGTTATGTTGATGAGGTAATATTATAGTCACTACTATATAAATACCTGTTATGAGGTAATATTATAGTCACTACTATATAAATACCTGTTATGAGGTAATATTATAGTCACTACTATATAAATACCTTCTATATTTATGAGGTAATATTATAGTCACTACTATATAAATACCTGTTATGAGGTAATATTATAGTCACTACTATATAAATACCTGTTATGAGGTAATATTATAGTCACTACTATATAAATACCTTCTATATGTATGAGGTAATATTATAGTCACTACTATATAAATACCTGTTATGAGGTAATATTATAGTCACTACTATATAAATACCTGTTATGAGGTAATATTATAGTCACTACTATATAAATACCTGTTGATGAGGTAATATTATAGTCACTACTATATCAATACCTGTTATGCTGAGGAGGTAATATTATAGTCACTACTATATAAACACCTGTTATGAGGTAATATTATAGTCACTACTATATAAATACCTGTTATGAGGTAATATTATAGTCACTACTATATAAATACCTGTTATGAGGTAATATTATAGTCACTACTATATAAATACCTGTTGATGAGGTAATATTATAGTCACTACTATATCAATACCTGTTATGTTGATGAGGTAATATTATAGTCACTAATATATAAATACCTGTTATGCTGAGGAGGTAATATTATAGTCACTACTATATAAATACCTGTTATGAGGTAATATTATAGTCACTACTATATAAATACCTGTTATGAGGTAATATTATAGTCACTACTATATAAATACCTGTTATGAGGTAATATTATAGTCACTACTATATAAATACCTGTTATGAGGTAATATTATAGTCACTACTATATAAATACCTGTTATGAGGTAATATTATAGTCACTACTATATAAATACCTGTTATGAGGTAATATTATAGTCACTACTATATAAATACCTGTTATGAGGTAATATTATAGTCACTACTATATAAATACCTGTTATGAGGTAATATTATAGTCACTACTATATAAATACCTGTTATGAGGTAATATTATAGTCACTACTATATAAATACCTGTTATGCTGAGGAGGTAATATTATAGTCACTACTATATAAATACCTGTTATGAGGTAACATTATAGTCACTACTATATAAATACCTGTTATGCTGAGGTAATATTATAGTCACTACTATATAAATACCTGTTGATGAGGTAATATTATAGTCACTACTATATAAATACCTGTTATGAGGTAATATTATAGTCACTACTATATAAATACCTGTTATGAGGTAATATTATAGTCACTACTATATAAATACCTGTTGATGAGGTAATATTATAGTCACTACTATATAAATACCTGTTGATGAGGTAATATTATAGTCACTACTATATAAATACCTGTTATGAGGTAATATTATAGTCACTACTATATAAATACCTGTTATGAGGTAATATTATAGTCACTACTATATAAATACCTGTTATGTTGATGAGGTAATATTATAGTCACTACTATATAAATACCTGTTATGAGGTAATATTATAGTCACTACTATATAAATACCTGTTATGAGGTAATATTATAGTCACTACTATATAAATACCTGTTATGAGGTAATATTATAGTCACTACTATATAAATACCTGTTATGAGGTAATATTATAGTCACTACTATATAAATACCTTCTATATGTATGAGGTAATATTATAGTCACTACTATATAAATACCTGTTATGAGGTAATATTATAGTCACTACTATATAAACACCTGTTATGAGGTAATATTATAGTCACTACTATATAAACACCTGTTATGTTGATGAGGTAATATTATAGTCACTACTATATAAATACCTGTTATGAGGTAATATTATAGTCACTACTATATAAATACCTGTTATGAGGTAATATTATAGTCACTACTATATAAATACCTGTTATGAGGTAACATTATAGTCACTACTATATAAATACCTTCTATATGTATGAGGTAATATTATAGTCACTACTATATAAATACCTGTTATGAGGTAATATTATAGTCACTACTATATAAACACCTGTTATGAGGTAATATTATAGTCACTACTATATAAATACCTGTTATGAGGTAATATTATAGTCACTACTATATAAATACCTGTTGATGAGGTAATATTATAGTCACTACTATATCAATACCTGTTATGCTGAGGAGGTAATATTATAGTCACTACTATATAAACACCTGTTATGAGGTAATATTATAGTCACTACTATATAAATACCTGTTATGAGGTAATATTATAGTCACTACTATATAAATACCTGTTGATGAGGTAATATTATAGTCACTACTATATCAATACCTGTTATGTTGATGAGGTAATATTATAGTCACTAATATATAAATACCTGTTATGCTGAGGAGGTAATATTATAGTCACTACTATATAAATACCTGTTATGAGGTAATATTATAGTCACTACTATATAAATACCTGTTATGAGGTAATATTATAGTCACTACTATATAAATACCTGTTATGAGGTAATATTATAGTCACTACTATATAAATACCTGTTATGAGGTAATATTATAGTCACTACTATATAAATACCTGTTATGAGGTAATATTATAGTCACTACTATATAAATACCTGTTATGAGGTAATATTATAGTCACTACTATATAAATACCTGTTATGAGGTAATATTATAGTCACTACTATATAAATACCTGTTATGCTGAGGAGGTAATATTATAGTCACTACTATATAAATACCTGTTATGAGGTAACATTATAGTCACTACTATATAAATACCTGTTATGCTGAGGTAATATTATAGTCACTACTATATAAATACCTGTTGATGAGGTAATATTATAGTCACTACTATATAAATACCTGTTATGAGGTAATATTATAGTCACTACTATATAAATACCTGTTATGAGGTAATATTATAGTCACTACTATATAAATACCTGTTGATGAGGTAATATTATAGTCACTACTATATAAATACCTGTTGATGAGGTAATATTATAGTCACTACTATATAAATACCTGTTATGAGGTATTATTATAGTCACTACTATATAAATACCTGTTATGAGGTAACATTATAGTCACTACTATATAAATACCTGTTATGAGGTAATATTATAGTCACTACTATATAAATACCTGTTATGCTGAGGAGGTAATATTATAGTCACTACTATATAAATACCTGTTATGAGGTAATATTATAGTCACTACTATATAAATACCTGTTATGAGGTAATATTATAGTCACTACTATATAAATACCTGTTATGAGGTAATATTATAGTCACTACTATATAAATACCTGTTATGAGGTAATATTATAGTCACTACTATATAAATACCTGTTATGAGGTAATATTATAGTCACTACTATATAAATACCTGTTATGAGGTAATATTATAGTCACTACTATATAAATACCTGTTATGAGGTAATATTATAGTCACTACTATATAAATACCTGTTATGCTGAGGAGGTAATATTATAGTCACTACTATATAAATACCTGTTATGAGGTAATATTATAGTCACTACTATATAAATACCTGTTATGAGGTAATATTATAGTCACTACTATATAAATACCTGTTATGAGGTAACATTATAGTCACTACTATATAAATACCTGTTATGCTGAGGTAATATTATAGTCACTACTATATAAATACCTGTTGATGAGGTAATATTATAGTCACTACTATATAAATACCTGTTATGAGGTAATATTATAGTCACTACTATATAAATACCTGTTATGAGGTAATATTATAGTCACTACTATATAAATACCTGTTGATGAGGTAATATTATAGTCACTACTATATAAATACCTGTTGATGAGGTAATATTATAGTCACTACTATATAAATACCTGTTATGAGGTATTATTATAGTCACTACTATATAAATACCTGTTATGAGGTAACATTATAGTCACTACTATATAAATACCTGTTATGAGGTAATATTATAGTCACTACTATATAAATACCTGTTATGCTGAGGAGGTAATATTATAGTCACTACTATATAAATACCTGTTATGAGGTAATATTATAGTCACTACTATATCAATACCTGTTATGCTGAGGTAATATTATAGTCACTACTATATAAATACCTGTTATGTTGAGGAGGTAATATTATAGTCACTACTATATAAATACCTGTTATGAGGTAATATTATAGTCACTACTATATAAATACCTGTTATGAGGTAATATTATAGTCACTACTATATAAATACCTGTTATGCTGAGGAGGTAATATTATAGTCACTACTATATAAACACCTGTTATGAGGTAATATTATAGTCACTACTATATAAATACCTGTTATGCTGAGGTAATATTATAGTCACTACTATATAAATACCTGTTATGAGGTAATATTATAGTCACTACTATATAAATACCTGTTATGAGGTAATATTATAGTCACTACTATATAAATACCTGTTGATGAGGTAATATTATAGTCACTACTATATAAATACCTGTTATGTTGATGAGGTAATATTATAGTCACTACTATATAAATACCTGTTATGAGGTAATATTATAGTCACTACTATATAAATACCTGTTATGAGGTAATATTATAGTCACTACTATATAAATACCTGTTATGTTGATGAGGTAATATTATAGTCACTACTATATAAATACCTGTTATGAGGTAATATTATAGTCACTACTATATAAATACCTGTTATGAGGTAATATTATAGTCACTACTATATAAATACCTGTTATGAGGTAACATTATAGTCACTACTATATAAATACCTGTTATGCTGATGAGGTAATATTATAGTCACTACTATATAAATACCTGTTATGAGGTAATATTATAGTCACTACTATATAAATACCTGTTATGAGGTAATATTATAGTCACTACTATATAAATACCTGTTATGAGGTAATATTATAGTCACTACTATATAAATACCTGTTGATGAGGTAATATTATAGTCACTACTATATAAATACCTGTTATGAGGTAATATTATAGTCACTACTATATAAATACCTGTTATGAGGTAATATTATAGTCACTACTATATAAATACCTGTTATGTTGATGAGGTAATATTATAGTCACTACTATATAAATACCTGTTATGAGGTAATATTATAGTCACTACTATATAAATACCTGTTATGAGGTAATATTATAGTCACTACTATATAAATACCTGTTATGAGGTAACATTATAGTCACTACTATATAAATACCTTATATATATATATATGAGGTAATATTATAGTCACTACTATATAAATACCTGTTATGTTGATGAGGTAATATTATAGTCACTACTATATAAATACCTGTTGATGAGGTAATATTATAGTCACTACTATATAAATACCTGTTATGAGGTAATATTATAGTCACTACTATATAAATACCTGTTATGAGGTAATATTATAGTCACTACTATATAAATACCTGTTATGAGGTAATATTATAGTCACTACTATATAAACACCTGTTATGAGGTAATATTATAGTCACTACTATATAAATACCTGTTATGAGGTAATATTATAGTCACTACTATATAAATACCTGTTATGTTGATGAGGTAATATTATAGTCACTACTATATCAATACCTGTTATGTTGATGAGGTAATATTATAGTCACTACTATATAAATACCTGTTATGAGGTAATATTATAGTCACTACTATATAAATACCTGTTATGAGGTAATATTATAGTCACTACTATATAAATACCTGTTATGAGGTAACATTATAGTCACTACTATATAACTACCTGTTATGATGATGAGGTAACATTATAGTCACTAATATATAAATACCTTCTATATGTATGAGGTAATATTATAGTCACCTCTGTTGATGAGGTAACATTATAGTCACTACTATATAAACACCTGTTATGAGGTAATATTATAGTCACTACTATATAAATACCTGTTATGAGGTAATATTATAGTCACTACTATATAAATACCTGTTATGCTGATGAGGTAATATTATAGTCACTACTATATAAATACCTGTTATGATGAGGAGGTAATATTATAGTCACTACTATATAAATACCTGTTATGAGGTAATATTATAGTCACTACTATATAAATACCTGTTATGAGGTAATATTATAGTGACTACTATATAAATACCTGTTGATGAGGTAATATTATAGTCACTACTATATAAATACCTGTTATGAGGTAATATTATAGTCACTACTATATAAATACCTGTTATGAGGTAATATTATAGTCACTACTATATAAATACCTGTTATGTTGATGAGGTAATATTATAGTCACTACTATATAAATACCTGTTATGAGGTAACATTATAGTCACTACTATATAAATACCTGTTATGAGGTAATATTATAGTCACTACTATATAAATACCTGTTATGAGGTAACATTATAGTCACTACTATATAAATACCTGTTATGAGGTAATATTATAGTCACTACTATATAAATACCTGTTATGAGGTAATATTATAGTCACTACTATATAAATACCTGTTATGAGGTAATATTATAGTCACTACTATATAAATACCTGTTATGAGGTAATATTATAGTCACTACTATATAAATACCTGTTGATGAGGTAACATTATAGTCACTACTATATAAATACCTGTTATGAGGTAATATTATAGTCACTACTATATAAATACCTGTTATGAGGTAATATTATAGTCACTACTATATAAATACCTTCTATATGTATGAGGTAACATTATAGTCACTACTATATCAATACCTGTTATGCTGAGGTAATATTATAGTCACTACTATATAAATACCTGTTATGTTGAGGAGGTAATATTATAGTCACTACTATATCAATACCTGTTATGAGGTAATATTATAGTCACTACTATATAAATACCTTCTATATGTAGGAGGTAATATTATAGTCACTACTATACAAATACCTTCTATATTTATGAGGTAACATTATAGTCACTACTATACAAATACCGTTACGGGGTCTGAGACGCCGAAGCTTCCCACCATTAGCTCTGACAAATTGAAAACTCTAGTCATTGGCGACTCCATTACCCGCAGTATTAGACTTAAAGCGAATCATCCAGCGATCATACACTGTTTACCCGGGGGCAGGGCTACCGACGTTAAGGCTAATCTAAAGATGGTGCTGGCTAAAGCTAAAACTGGCGAGTGTAGAGAGTATAGAGATATTGTTATCCACGTCGGCACCAACGATGTTAGGATGAAACAGTCAGAGATCACCAACAGTCAGAGATCACCAACATAGCTTCTGCGTGCATATCAGCTAGAAAGATGTGTCGGCATCGAGTAATTGTCTCTGGCCCCCTCCCAGTTAGGGGGAGTGATGAGCTCTACAGCAGTCTCACAACTCAATCGCTGGTTGAAAACTGTTTTCTGCCCCTCCCAAAAGATAGAATTTGTAGATAATTGGCCCTCTTTCTGGGACTCACCCACAAACAGGACCAAGCCTGACCTGCTGAGGAGTGACGGACTCCATCCTAGCTGGAGGGGTGCTCTCATCTTATCTACCAACATAGACAGGGCTCTAACTCCTCTAGCTCCACAATGAAATAGGGTGCAGGCCAGGCAGCAGGCTATTAGCCAGCCTGCCAGCATAGTGGAGTCTGCCACTAGCATAGTCAGTGTAGTCAGCTCAGCTATCACCATTGAGACCGTGTCTGTGCCTCGACCTAGGTTGGGCAAAACTAAACATGGCGGTGTTCGCCTTAGCAATCTCACTAGGATAAAGACCACCTCCATTCCTGTCATTACTGAAAGAGATCATGATACCTCACTTCTCAAAATAGGGCTACTTAATGTTAGATCCCTTACTTCAAAGGCAACTATAGTCAATGAACTAATCACTGATCATAATCTTGATGTGATTGGCCTGACTGAAACATGGCTTAAGCCTGATGAATTTACTGTGTTAAATGAGGCCTCACCTCCTGGCTACACTAGTGACCATATCCCCGTGCATCCCGCAAAGGCGGAGGTGTTGCTAACATTTACGATAGCAAATTTCAATTTACAAAAAAAAAAAAAAAATGACGTTTTCGTCTTTTGAGCTTCTAGTCATGAAATCTATGCAGCCTACTCAATCACTTTTTATAGCTACTGTTTACAGGCCTCCTGGGCCATATACAGCGTTTCTCACTGAGTTCCCTGAATTCCTATCGGACCTTGTAGTCATTGCAGATAATATTCTAATCTTTGGTGACTTTAATATTCACATGGAAAAGTCCACAGACCCACTCCAAAAGGCTTTCGAGCCATCATCGACTCAGTGGGTTTTGTCCAACATGTCTCTGGACCCACTCACTGTCACAGTCATACGCTGGACCTAGTTTTGTCCCATGGAATAAATGTTGTGGATCTTAATGTTTTTCCTCATAATCCTGGACTATCGGACCACCATTTTATTACGTTTGCAATTGCAACAAATAATCTGCTCAGACCCCAACCAAGGAACATCAAAAGTCGTACTATAAATTCACAGACAACACAAAGATTCCTTGATGCCCTTCCAGACTCCCTCTGCCTACCCAAGGACGCCAGAGGACAAAAATCCGTTAACCACCTAACTGAGTATCTCAATTTAACCTTGCGCAATACCCTAGATGCAGTTGCACCCCTAAAAACTAAAAAAATGTCTCATAAGAAACTAGCTCCCTGGTACACAGAAAATACCCGAGCTCTGAAGCAAGCTTCCAGGAAATTGGAACGGAAATGGCGCCACACCAAACTGGAAGTCTTCCGACTAGCTTGGAAGGACGGTACCGTGCAGTACCGAAGAGCCCTTACTGCTGCTCGATCATCCTATTTTTCTAACTTAATTGAGGAAAATAAGAACAATCCGAAATTCCTTTTTGATACTGTCGCAAAGCTAACTAAAAAGCAGCATTCCCCAAGAGAGGATGACATTCACTTTAGCAGTGATAAATTCATGAACTTCTTTGAGGAAAAGATTATGATTATTAGAAAGCAAATTACGGACTCCTCTTTAAACCTGCGTATTCCTCCAAACCTCAGTTGTCCTGAGTCTGCACAACTCTGCCAGGACCTAGGATCAAGAGAGACGCTCAAGTCTTTTAGTACTATATCTCTTGACACAATGATGAAAATAATCATGGCCTCTAAACCTTCAAGCTGCATACTGGACCCTATTCCAACTAAACTACTGAAAGAGCTGCTTCCTGTGCTTGGCCCTCCTATGTTGAACATAATAAACGGCTCTCTATCCACTGGATGTGTACCAAACTCACTAAAAGTGGCAGTAATAAAGCCTCTCTTGAAAAAGCCAAACCTTGACCCAGAAAATATAAAAACTATCGGCCTATATCGAATCTTCCATTCCTCTCAAAAATTTTAGAGAAGGCTGTTGCGCAGCAACTCACTGCCTTCCTGAAGACA
Organism: Oncorhynchus nerka; assembly: GCF_034236695.1. NCBI lineage: Eukaryota > Metazoa > Chordata > Actinopteri > Salmoniformes > Salmonidae > Oncorhynchus > Oncorhynchus nerka. Next base: position 2,891,239 of record NC_088408.1, on the reverse strand, counting down.
AACAATGTATACGAAATGCTTCAGTCTGGTTTTAGACCCCATCATAGCACTGAGACGGCACTTGTGAAGGTGGTAAATTACATTTTAATGGCAACGGACCGAGGCTCTGCATCTGTCCTCGTGCTCCTAGACCTTAGTGCTGCTTTTGATACCATCGATCACCACATTCTTTTGGAGAGATTGGAAACCCAAATTGGTCTACACGGACATGTTCTGGCCTGGTTTAGATCTTATCTGTCGGAAAGATATCAGTTTGTCTCTGTGAATGGTTTGTCCTCTGACAAATCAACTGTAAATGTCGGTGTTCTTCAAGGTTCTGTTTTAGGACCACTATTGTTTTCACTATATATTTTACCTCTTGGGGATGTTATTCGAAAACATAATGTAAACTTTCACTGCTATGCGGATGACACACAGCTGTACATTTCAATGAAACCTGGTGAAGCCCCAAAATTGCCCTCGCTAGAAGCATGTGTTTCAGACATAAGGAAGTGGATGGCTGCAAACTTTCTACTATTAAACTCGGACAAAACAGAGATGCTTGTTCTAGGTCCCAAGAAACAAAGAGATCTTCTGTTGAATCTGACAATTAATCTTAATGGTTGTACAGTCGTCTCAAATAAAACTGTGAAGGACCTCGGCGTTACTCTGACCCTGATCTCTCTTTGAAGAACATATCAAGACCATTTCGAGGACAGCTTTTTTCCATCTACGTAACATTGCAAAAATCAGAAACTTTCTGTCCAAAAATGATGCAGAAAAATTTATCCATGCTTTTGTCACTTCTAGGTTAGACTACTGCAATGCTCTATTTTCCGGCTACCCGGATAAAGCACTAAATAAACTTCAGTTAGTGCTGAATACGGCTGCTAGAATCCTGACTAGAACCAAAAAATTTGATCATATTACTCCAGTGCTAGCCTCTCTACACTGGCTTCCTGTCAAAGCAAGGGCTGATTTCAAGGTTTTACTGCTAACCTACAAAGCATTACATGGGCTTGCTCCTACCTATCTCTCTGATTTGGTCCTGCCGTACATACCTACACGTACGCTACGGTCACAAGACGAGGCCTCCTAATTGTCCCTAGAATTTCTAAGCAAACAGCTGGAGGCAGGGCTTTCTCCTATAGAGCTCCATTTTTATGGAACGGTCTGCCTACCCATGTCAGAGACGCAAACTCGGTCTCAACCTTTAAGTCTTTACTGAAGACTCATCTCTTCAGTGGGTCATATGATTGAGTGTAGTCTGGCCCAGGAGTGGGAAGGTGAACGGAAAGGCTCTGGAGCAACGAACCGCCCTTGCTGTCTCTGCCTGGCCGATTCCCCTCTTTCCACTGGGATTCTCTGCCTCTACCCTGTTACGGGGGATGAGTCACTGGCTTACTGGGGCTCTCTCATGCCGTCCCTGGGGGGGGTGCGTCACCTGGGTGGGTTGATTCACTGTTGTGGTCGGCCTGTCTGGGTTGGCGCCCCCCTTGGGTTGTGCCGTGGCGGAGATCTTTGTGGGCTATACTCGGCCTTGTCTCAGGATGGTAAGTTGGTGGTTGAAGATATCCCTCTAGTGGTGTGGGGCTGTGCTTTGGCAAAGTGGGTGGGGTTATATCCTTCCTGTTTGGCCCTGTCCGGGGGTGTCCTCGGATGGGGCCACAGTGTCTCCTGACCCCTCCTGTCTCAGCCTCCAGTATTTATGCTGCATTAGTTTATGTGTCGGGGGGCTAAGGTCAGTTTGTTATATCTGGAGTACTTCTCCTGTCCTATTCGGTGTCCTGTGTGAATCTAAGTGTGCGTTCTCTAATTCTCTCCTTCTCTCTTTCTTTCTCTCTCTCGGAGGACCTGAGCCCTAGGACCATGCCCCAGGACTACCTGACATGATGACTCCTTGCTGTCCCCAGTCCACCTGGCCATGCTGCTGCTCCAGTTTCAACTGGCCTGGGCCCTAGGACCATGTCCCAGGACTACCTGACATGATGACTCCTTGCTGTCCCCAGTCCACCTGGCCATGCTGCTGCTCCAGTTTCAACTGTTCTGCCTTACTATTATTCAACCATGCTGGTCATTTATGAACATTTGAACATCTTGGCCACGTTCTGTTATAATCTCCACCCGGCACAGCCAGAAGAGGACTGGCCACCCCACATATGCTCTCTCTAATTCTCTCTTTCTTTCTCTCTCTCTCGGAGGACCTGAGCCCTAGGACCGTGCCCCAGGACTAACTGACATGATGACTCCTTGCTGTCCCCAGTCCACCTGACTGTGCTGCTGCTCCAGTTTCAACTGTTCTGCCTTATTATTATTCGACCATGCTGGTCATTTATGAACATTTGAACATCTTGGTCATGTTCTGTTATAATCTCTACCCGGCACAGCCAGAAGAGGACTGGCCACCCCACATAGCCTGGTTCCTCTCTAGGTTTCTTCCTAGGTTTTGGCCTTTCTAGGGAGTTTTTCCTAGCCACCGTGCTTCTACACCTGCATTGTTTGCTGTTTGGGGTTTTAGGCTGGGTTTCTGTACAGCACTTTGAGATATCAGCTGATGTACGAAGGGCTATATAAATAAATTTGATTTGATTTGATTTGATTCTATATTTATGAGGTAATATTATAGTCACTACTATATAAATACCTGTTATGAGGTAACATTATAGTCACTACTATATAAATACCTGTTATGAGGTAACATTATAGTCACTACAGTATGAACACCTGTTATGTTGATGAGGTAACATTATCAAATCAAATTTATTTATATAGCCCTTCTTACATCAGCTGATATCTCAAAGTGCTCTTCAGAAACCCAACCTAAAACCCCAAACAGCAAGCAATGCAGGTGTAGAAGCACGGTGGCTAGGAAAAACTCCCTAGAAAGGCCAAAACCTAGGAAGAAACCTAGAGAGGAACCAGGCTATGAGGGGTGGCCAGTCCTCTTCTGGCTGTGCCGGGTGGAGATTATAACAGAACATGGCCAATATGTTCAAATGTTCATAACTGACCAGCAGGGTCAAATAATAATAATCACAGTGGTTGTAGAGGGTGCAGCAAGTCAGCACCTCAGGAGTAAATGTCAGTTGGCTTTTCATAGCCGATCATTCAGAGTATCTCTACCGCTCCTGCTGTCTCTAGAGAGTTGAAAACAGCATGTCTGGGACAGGTAGCAGGTCTGGGACAGGTAGCAGGTCTGGGACAGGTTGCAGGTCTGGGACAGGTTGCAGGTCTGGGACAGGTTGCAGGTCTGGGACAGGTTGCAGGTCTGGGACAGGTAGCAGGTCCGGGACAGGTAGCAGGTCCGGGACAGGTAGCAGGTCCGGGACAGGTTGCAGGTCCGGGACAGGTTGCAGGTCCGGGACAGGTTGCAGGTCCGGGACAGGTTGCAGGTCCGGGACAGGTTGCAGGTCTGGGACAGGTTGCAGATCTGGGACAGGTTGCAGGTCTGGGACAGGTTGCAGGTCTGGGACAGGTAGCAGGTCTGGGACAGGTAGCAGGTCTGGGACAGGTAGCAGGTCCGGTGAACAGGACAGGGTTACATAGCCATTATAACCTCTACTATATAAACACCTGTTATGCTGATGAGGTGAGATATTGTGTTTACTCTGTGAATTAAATGTGACATGCCATTCAGACCAGCCGCTAGAGCCTGGAGGACCTCTGATTGGTTCTTTTCACTGAACCATTTCCTGATTCATAGACTTGAAAGAACATAGTTTGTTACTTACAGGGAGAAATGTATCATGGTGGACACTACGGGTTCAAATAGCATGTTTGTAACTTACAGGGAGAAATTTAATAACCAAATTTGGTTATTTCTTTGAATGTTTCCATGGTTTCTTTTTTAGTTTTTATTAACTCTAGTACCATCTCAGAGTGTAAAATGTGAGTGTAAAATTAGTGGAAAATTTGGTCCTACTAACCTGCTTGCTGGTCACATCTACTCCAGCTCCTCCTCTCTGGGGGCTCGTTGTTGCCAGTTGTCTCATCATTACTCACACCTGCCACCATCGTTACGCGCACCTGTGTCTCATGAGACTCACCTGGGAGCATGCGCAGACCAGCTGGCCGGTGTGTTTACGGACATATTCAATCAATCCCTATACCAGTCTGCTGTTCCCACATGCTTCAAGAGGGCCACCATTGTTCCTGTTCCCAAGAAAGCTAAGGTAACTGAGCTAAACGACTACCGCCCCGTAGCACTCACTTCCGTCATCATGAAGTGCTTTGAGAGACTAGTCAAGGACCATATCACCTCCACCCTACCTGACACCCTAGTCCCACTCCAATTTGCTTACCACCCAAATAGGTCCACAGACGATGCAATCTCAACCACACTGCACACTGCCCTAACCCACCTGGACAAGAGGAATACCTATGTGAGAATGCTGTTCATCGACTACAGCTCGGCATTCAACACCATAGTACCCTCCAAGCTCGTCATCAAGCTCGAGACCCTGGGTCTCGACCCCGCCCTGTGCAACTGGGTACTGGACTTCCTGACGGGCCGCCCCCAGGTGGTGAGGGTAGGCAACAACATCTCCTCCCGCTGATCCTCAACACGGGGCCCCACAAGGGTGCGTTCTGAGCCCTCTCCTGTACTCCCTGTTCACCCACGACTGCGTGGCCATGCACGCCTCCAACTCAATCATCAAGTTTGCGGACGACACAACAGTGGTAGGCTTGATTACCAACAACAACGAGACGGCCTACAGGGAGGAGGTGAGGGCCCTCGGAGTGTGGTGTCAGGAAAATAACCTCACACTCAACGTCAACAAAACTAAGGAGATGATTGTGGACTTCAGGAAACAGCAGAGGGAACACCCCCTATCCACATCGATGGATCAGTAGTGGAGAGGGTAGCAAGTTTTAAGTTCCTCGGCATACACATCACAGACAAACTGAATTGGTCCACTCACACTGACAGCGTCGTGAAGAAGGCGCAGCAGCGCCTCTTCAACCTCAGGAGGCTGAAGAAATTCGGCTTGTCACCAAAAGCACTCACAAACTTCTACAGATGCACAATCGAGAGCATCCTGGCGGGCTGTATCACCGCCTGGTACGGCAACTGCTCCGCCCTCAACCGTAAGGCTCTCCAGAGGGTAGTGAGGTCTGCACAACGCATCACCGGGGGCAAACTACCTGCCCTCCAGGACACCTACACCACCCGATGTTACAGGAAGGCCATAAAGATCATCAAGGACATCAACCACCCGAACCACTGCCTGTTCACCCCGCTATCATCCAGAAGGCGAGGTCAGTACAGGTGCATCAAAGCTGGGACCGAGAGACTGAAAAACAGCTTCTATCTCAAGGCCATCAGACTGTTAAACAGCCACCACTAACATTGAGTGGCTGCTGCCAACACACTGTCATTGACACTGACCCAACTCCAGCCACTTTAATAATGGGAATTGATGGGAAATGATGTAAATATATCACTAGCCACTTTAAACAATGCTACCTTATATAATGTTACTTACCCTACATTATTCATCTCATATGCATATGTATATACTGTACTCTAGATCATCGACTGCATTCTTATGTCACTAGCCACTTTAACTATGCCACTTTGTTTACTTTGTCTACATACTCATCTCATATGTATATACTGTACTCGATACCATCTACTGTATGCTGCTCTGTACCATCACTCATTCATATATCCTTATGTACATATTCCTTATCCCCTTACACTGTGTATAAGACAGTAGTTTTGGAATTGTTAGTTAGATTACTTGTTGGTTATTACTGCATTGTCGGAACTAGAAGCACAAGCATTTCGCTACACTCGCATTAACATCTGCTAACCATGTGTATGTGACAAATAAAATTTGATTTGATTTGATTTGACTCCCATCCCTTCCCTGATTACCTCCCCTATGTCTGTCAATCCCATTGGTTCTTTCCTCAGGCGTTGTTGTTTCTGTTTATATGTTTCATGTCTGTATGCTGGGGCAGCAGGGTAGCCTAATGGTTAGACAGTTGGACTAGTAACCGGAAGGTTGCGAGTTCAAACCCCCGAGCTGACAAGGTACAAATCTGTCGTTCTGCCCCTGAACAGGCAGTTAACCCACTGTTCCCAGGCCGTCATTGAAAATAAGAATTTGTTCTTAACTGACTTGCCTAGTTAAATAAAGGTAAAATAAAAAAAAATGCTACTCTTGTCTCTTGTTTTGGTTCATGTGTGAGTGACAGCCTGCGGGACTGCAGCCAGATTTTATAGAGAAAGGTTTCTGGTCCATGTGTGAGGGACTGCAGCCAGATTCTATAGAGAAAGGTTTCCCCCAAATGTTTTCACTCCTCGTTCGTCATTGGAGAACGTTTTGCCATGACTTTTGCCATGTCATGTGATGTGACATCTGAGTGAATCAATCAGCGCAACAAAATCAAAGGGCTAAATAACCTAAAAGCTAAAAAAAACATTTGTTGCCATGTCGGTCGTTGATCTGGGCATTTCTGACAAGTCACAGCTCTCTAAGGTCTGAAATGACTCACATTGCAGCAGGAAAACTGTTTGAGGCACAAACCTTCCAGAAGGACAACCATCTTTGGCACAGCCAGAAGAGGACTGGCCACCCCACATAGCCTGGTTCCTCTCTACCCGGCACAGCCAGAAGAGGACTGGCCACCCCTCATAGCCTGGTTCCTCTCCACCCAGCACAGCCAGAAGAGGACTGGCCACCCCACATAGCCTGGTTCCTCTCCACCCAGCACAGCCAGAAGAGGACTGGCCACCCCGCATAGCCTGGTTCCTCTCCACCCAGCACAGCCAGAAGAGGACTGGTCACCCCGCATAGCCTGGTTCCTCTCCACCCGGCACAGCCAGAAGAGGACTGGCCACCCCTCATAGCCTGGTTCCTCTCTACCCGGCACAGCCAGAAGAGGACTGGCCACCCCTCATAGCCTGATTCCTCTCCACCCGACACAGCCAGAAGAGGACTGGCCACCCCACATAGCCTGGTTCCTCTCTAGATTTCTTCCTAGGTTCTGGCCTTTCTAGGGAGTTTTTCCTAGCCACCGTGCTTCTACACCTGCATTGCTTGCTGTTTGGGGTTTTAGGCTGGGTTTCTGTACAGCACTTTGAGATATCAGCTATGTAAATACATTTGATTGGATTTGTAGCACTCCACCAATCAGGCCTTTATAGTAGAGTGGCCAGACTGAAGCCACTCCTCAGTAAAAGGACCATAACAGCTCGATTGGAGTTTATCAAAAGGCACCTGAAGGAGTCTCAGAACATGGAGTTTATCAAAAGGCACCTAAAGGAGTCTCAGAACATGGAGTTTATCAAAAGGCACCTAAAGGAGTCTCAGAACATGGAGTTTATCAAAAGGCACCTAAAGGAGTCTCAGAACATGGAGTTTATCAAAAGGCACCTAAAGGAGTCTCAGAACATGGAGTTTATCAAAAGGCACCTAAAGGGGTCTCAGAACATGGAGTTTATCAAAAGGCACCTGAAGGAGTCTCAGAACATGGAGTTTATCAAAAGGCACCTAAAGGAGTCTCAGAACATGGAGTTTATCAAAAGGCACCTAA
>NC_088408.1:2858715-2878715 GCF_034236695.1 Oncorhynchus nerka | reverse complement strand
ACCAAAGTGTCCGATTTCAAATAGGCTTTTCAGCAAAAGCACTACAAACGTTTGTTAGGTCTCCACCAAACCACAATAAGCACAGCCAACATAAATAAAGATAAAATGAATCACTAACCTTGAATGATCTTCATCAGATGGCACTCATAGGACTTCATGTTACACAATACATGCATGTTTTGTTTGATAAAGTTCATATTTATATAAAATAATCTGAGTTTACATTGGCGCGTTAGATTCACTAGTTCCAAAAACATCAAGTGATTTTGCATAGCCACATCATTCAACAGAAATACTCATCATAAATGTAGATGATAATACAAGTTATACACATGGAATTATAGATATACCTCTCCTTAATGCAACCGCTGTGTCAGATTTCAAAAAAACTTTACGGAAAAAGAAACGCATGCAATAATCTGAGACGGCGCTCAAAAGTAAAAACAACACAGCCGCAAAGATGGCGTCAACATTAACAAGAAATTACATGATAAATATTCCCTTACCTTTGATGATCTACATCAGAAAGCACTCCAGGAATCCCAGGTCCACAATAAATGTTTGTTTTGTTCGAAACTGTCCTTTGTTTATGTCCAAATACCTTCTTTTGTTATAGCGTTTGGTACACATATCCAAGAAACATTTCAAACTAAGTACAGAATCAATTCTTAGGTTTTTAACATATAGCGTTCCAACCGGAGTATTCGGACAAAAACTTCAAAAAAAGTGATATGGCTGCTATGGACAGCTGATATATTCTGAAGAAACATTTCAAACTAAGTACAGAATCAATCAGTTCTGATATACTCACAGACATCATTCAAACAGTTTTAGAAACGTAGAAACGTTTTAGAAACGTCAGAGTGTTTTCTATCCAATACTAATACTATGGAAATATTAGCAACTATGACTGATGAGCAGGCCATTTGATATGGGCACCTTTCATCCAAGCTACTCAATACTGCCCCTGCCATAAAAAGTTTTTAAAAAATGTTTAAGTTAAAAAGTTAAGCTTTATGCCTGCGACCTTCTTCTCTCACCACCTCAACGCCACAGAGAGGAACTACGAAATCGGGGAATCTCGCGGTGGAGATGGCGTTGGAGGAATGGAGGAATTGGCTGGAAGGGGCGGAACATCTATTCATTGTGTGGACCTACCAATCAGCTGGGGTATAGGGAAACAGGTCTGGGAGGTGCAGCAGGGGGAGGGATATCAGCCTCCGTTCTTCCCCGAGGAGGAAGTCAGCCATCCCTCTGCCCAGATGTTCATCTGCCGCTGTACCTGGGAGAGAGCCCGGGCCTCTCTGTTGAAGACCACTTCCAGGTAACACGTGGATCGCCACCGGACCCATGCTCCATGCTATCGGCTCGGGCAGAGGGTATGGCTCTCTACCTGGAACCTACCGGACCCATGCTCCACGCTATCGGCTCAGGCAGAGGGTATGGCTCTCTACCTGGAACCTACCGGACCCATGCTCCATGCTATCGGCTCGGGCAGAGGGTATGGCTCTCTACCTGGAACCTACCGGACCCATGCTCCACGCTATCGGCTCGGGCAGAGGGTATGGCTCTCTACCTGGAACCTACCGGACCCATGCTCCACGCTATCTGCTCGGGCAGAGGGTATGGCTCTCTACCTGGAACCTACCGGACCCATGCTCCACGCTATCGGCTCGGGCAGAGGGTATGGCTCTCTACCTGGAACCTACCGGACCCATGCTCCATGCTATCGGCTCGGGCAGAGGCTCTCTACCTGGAACCTACCGGACCCATGCTCCACGCTATCGGCTCGGGCAGAGGGTATGGCTCTCTACCTGGAACCTACCGGACCCATGCTCCACGCTATCGGCTCGGGCAGAGGGTATGGCTCTCTACCTGGAACCTACCGGACCCATGCTCCACGCTATCGGCTCGGGCAGAGGCTCTCTACCTGGAACCTACCGGACCCATGCTCCACGCTATCGGCTCGGGCAGAGGGTATGGCTCTCTACCTGGAACCTACCGGACCCATGCTCCACGCTATCGGCTCGGGCAGAGGGTATGGCTCTCTACCTGGAACCTACCGGACCCATGCTCCACGCTATCGGCTCGGGCAGAGGGTATGGCTCTCTACCTGGAACCTACCGGACCCATGCTCCACGCTATCGGCTCGGGCAGAGGGTATGGCTCTCTACCTGGAACCTACCGGACCCATGCTCCACGCTATCGGCTCGGGCAGAGGGTATGGCCCTCTACCTGGAACCTACCGGACCCGTGCTCCACGCTATCGGCTCGGGCAGAGGGTATGGCCTCTAGAGGGGGAACCTCACCGGACCCGTGCTCCATGCTATCGGCTCGGGCAGACGGTAGAGGCCCTCTACCTGGAACCTACCTTTAAGGACCCGTGCTCCACGCTATCGGAGGTCGGGCAGAGGGGTATGGCCCCTACCTGGAACCTGGGCCAGAACCCCTGGGCTGTGCTCCAGCTGGTCGGCTCGGGCAGAGGCCCTTGTTGGCTCTCTACCTGGAACCTCCCGACAGCGGGCACCCATGCTCTTGTACGCAACTCCAGTGGCTCGGGCACCCCGGTCAACCAGGTAGGACGCCACCTGGAGGGGGGGCCTGTCACACCCTGATCTGTTTCACCCGTCTTTGTATTTGAACCTCTCCACCCCCTCCAGGTGTCGCCAGATCACGCAGAGTGGGGGAGGCACCTGGAGTCACACCCGAGATGATCTGTTTCACCCGTCTTCTGCCGAGGTTGTATTTGTCTCCACCCCCCACCCAGGTGTCTCCACCTCTCCAGGTGTCGCCCCTAGAGTGGGGGGAGGCACTGTCACACCCTGATCTGTTTCACCTGTCTTTGTATTTGTCTCCACCCCCCTCCAGGTGTCGCCCCTAGAGGGGGTACTGTCACACCCTGATCTGTTTCACCTGTCTTTGTATTTGTCTCCACCCCCCTCCAGGTGTCGCCCCTAGAGGGGGGGGGGTACTGTCACACCCTGATCTGTTTCACCTGTCTTTGTGATTGTCTCAGCCCCCCTCCAGGTGTCGCCCCTAGAGGGGGGGGGTACTGTCACACCCTGATCTGTTTCACCTGTCTTTGTGATTGTCTCAGCCCCCCTCCAGGTGTCATCCATTTCCCCCATTATCCCCTGTGTATTTATACCTGTGTTCTCTGTTTCTCTGTTGCCAGTTTGTCAAGTCAACCAGCGGTTTGTGTCAGCTCCTGCTTTTCCCAGTCTCTCCTTTTCTCACCCTCCTGGTTTTGACCCTGTGCCTGTCCTGACTGAGTCCTCCTGCCTGACCACTATGCCTGCCCCTAACCCTGTGCCTGTCCTGACTGAGTCCGCCTGCCTGCCCACTATGCCTGCCCCTGTGCCTGTCCTGACTCTGAGTCCGCCTGCCTGACCACTATGCCTGCCCCTGACCCTGTGCCTGTCCTGACTCCGCCTGCCTGACCACTATGCCTGCCCCTAACCCTGTGCCTGTCCTGACTGAGTCCTCCTGCCTGACCACTATGCCTGCCCCTAACCCTGTGCCTGTCCTGACTGAGTCCTCCTGCCTGACCACTATGCCTGCCCCTAACCCTGTGCCTGTCCTGACTGAGTCCGCCTGCCTGCCCACTATGCCTGCCCCTGTGCCTGTCCTGAACTGAGTCCGCCTGCCTGACCACTATGCCTGCCCCTGCCCCTGTGCCTGTCCTGACTCCGCCTGCCTGACCACTATGCCTGCCCCTTACCACTATGCCTGTCCTGACTCTGTGCCTGTCCTGCCCCTGTGCCTGTCCTGACTCTGAGTCCACCTGCCTGACCACTATGCCTGCCCCTGACCACTATGCCTGCCCCTGACCACTATTGGCTGCCGTCTGGTACCGTTGCCCCACCTCTGGTTTACTGACCCCTGCCTGCCTCGACCTGTCTATTGTCTGCCCCTGACCCTGTGCCTGTCCTGACCCTGTGCCTGTCCTGACCCTGTCCTGACTCTGTGCCTGTCCTGACCCTGAGCCTGTCCTGACTCTGAGCCTGTCCTGACTCTGAGCCTGAGCCTGTCCTGACCCTGAGCCTGTCCTGACTCTGAGCCTGTCCTGACCCTGTGCCTGTCCTGACCCTGAGCCTGTCCTGACTCTGTGCCTGTCCTGACCCTGAGCCCGTCCTGACTCTGAGCCTGTCCTGACCCTGTGCCTGTCCTGACCCTGTGCCTGTCCTGACCCTGAGCCTGTCCTGACTCTGTGCCTGTCCTGACCCTGAGCCTGTCCTGACCCTGAGCCTGTCCTGACCCTGAGCCTGTCCTGACCCTGTGCCTGTCCTGACCCTGTGCCTGTCCTGACCCTGAGCCTGTCCTGACTCTGAGCCTGTCCTGACCCTGTGCCTGTCCTGACCCTGAGCCTGTCCTGCCCCTGTGCCTGTCCTGACCCTGTGCCTGTCCTGACCTCTGAGCCTGTCCTGACTCTGAGCCTGTCCTGACCCTGTGCCTGTCCTGACCCTGAGCCTGTCCTGACCCTGTGCCTGTCCTGACCCTGAGCCTGTCCTGACCCCGCCTGCCTCGACCTGTCTATTGCCCCTGTTGGATTATTAAACCATGACTAAATGGTCACGTGGAATTTGAATGTTGTCATGACTCGTGACCTCCGGTGTCTTGTTGAATTTGACTGCTGTAATACGATCACCGTATCAGCACTGAACCACAAAACAACTGACCATAACTACTGAACCACAAAAAAACTGACCATGACTACTGACCCACAGAACTACTGACCACAACTACTGAACCACAAAACAACTGACCACGACTACTGACCCACAGAACTACTGACCACAACTACTGAACCACAAAACTACTGACCACAACTACTGAACCACAAAACTACTGACCACAAATACTCACCACAACTACTGAACCACAAAACTACTGACCACAACTACTGAACCACAAAACTACTGACCACAACTACTGAACCACAAAACTACTGACCACAGCTACTGAACCACAACACTACTGACCATAGCTACTGAACCACAACTACTGAACCACAAAACTACTGACCACAGCTACTGAACCACAACTACCGAACCACAAAACTACTGACCGCAAGCACTGAACCACAAAACTACTGAACCACAAAACTACTGACAACAACTACTGAACCACAAAACTATTGACCACAACTACTGAACTACAAAACTACTGACCACATGTACTGAACCACGAAACTACTGACCACAACTACTGAACCATACACATACTGGCCACAACAAAATACCTCTTAATGACAAGTAATGAACCACAAAACTACTGACCACAACTACTGAACCACAAAACTACTGACCCCAACTACCAAACCCCAAAACTACTGAACCACAAAACTACTGACCAGAACAACTGAACCACATCTACTGAACCACACAACTACTGACAACAACTACTGAACCACACAACTACTGAACCACAACTACTGACCACAACTACCGAGCCACAAAAATTCTGACCCAAACTACTGAATATCAAAACTACTGACCACAACTACTAACCACAACTACTGAACCCCAAAACTACTGACCACAACTACTGAACCCCAAAACTACTGACCACATCTACTGAACCACACAACTACTGACCACAACTACTGACCACAACTACCGAGCCACAAAAATTCTGACCACAACTACTGAACAGCAAAACTACTGACCACAACTACTGAACCCCACAACTACTGACCACAACTACTGAACCCCAAAACTACTGACCACAAGTACTGAACCCCAAAACTACTGACCGCAAGTACTGAACCACAAAACTACTGACCACAACTACTGAACCACAAAACTACTAACCACAACTACTGAACTACTAACCATAACTACTGACCACAACTACTGAACCCCAAAACTACTGACCGCAAGTACTGAACCCCAAAACTACTGACCGCAAGTACTGAACCCCAAAACTACTGACCGCAAGTACTGAACCACAAAACTACTGACCACAACTACTGAACCACAACTACTGAACCACAAAACTACTAACCACAACTACTGAACCACGAAACTACTGACAACAACTACTGAACCACAAAACTGCTAACCACAAGTACTGAACCACAAAACTACTAACCACAATACTGAACCACAAAACTACTGACCACAACTATTGAACTACAAAACTACCGACCACAAGTACTGAACCACAAAACTACTAACCACAACTACTGAACCACAAAACTACTGACAACAACTACTGAACCACAAAACTACTGACTGCAAGTACTGAACCACAAAACTACTGACCACAACTACTGAACCACAACAACTGAACCACAAAACTACTAACCACAACTACTGAACCACAAAACTACTGACAACTACTGAACCACAAAACTACTAACCACAAGTACTGAACCACAAAACTACTGACAACAGCTACTGAACCACAAAACTACTGACCACAACTACTGAACTACAAAACTACCGACCACAAGTACTGAACCACAAAACATTATGGGGTATTGTGATGTCATTATGGGATATTGTGTGTAGATTGACGAGGAAAAACATGTATTTAATCCATTTTAGAATAAGGCTGTAACGTAACAAAATGTGGAAAAAGTCAAGGGGTCTGAATACTTTCCGAATGCACTGTAATTAGCACACTTCCTAAAATCAGCTTGAAACCTCTTAAACTCCCTTCTAACTTTAAATAGACCAAAATACATCTTATGTGAGAGAGAGAGAGAGCGTTTTCTGCTTGACTGGGTCATCAGTATTTGACCTTATTGAAATGAAAGACCCTCATACTCATGCATCAGCGAAGACGAAATGAACAGAAAGGAGAAAGACATCTGCTTGTAATTGGTCATAATTACATCCTCTTTGTCGTGAGCAGCAGCCCTCCATTCAGGGTCAAACACATCTAAATGGGCACTGTAGCTACCACAGGAAGAAATCTTACTTTTAAAAAGACACTGGACTTAAATCAAATCAGGCTTTATTTATACGCCAGATTTTAGACATGGAATACAACACAATGTGCTTCACAGGAGAAAAAACGAATAAAGAACAATGAAACTAAAAGCTGAAATATTTATTGTAAAAAAAAAAAAAACAGAACAACAAAACGACACAAACTGAAGAACTTAAAAGCCTCCTGAGGAAAATCAAAGCTAAAAAGGTGTGTTTTTAAGATCTCTTGTAATTATTTCCACAGTTTCGGCCTCCCTCAGGTTCTCTGGTAGGCAACTCCAGAGGCTGGGGGCATAGTAGCTAGAGCTAGCTATAACTGTTAAGGGATTTTTTTTTATCAATGATGACTACTTATGTATACATTTCAATCAGGACTAATCCGAATACTATTATGTTACTGTACATGTATGAATTTTCTCTCTTGCTCCCAATATTGAATATAATGTAGTCAAGAGTTTAGAACAATGACGGTCTGTTCCTTGGTACAAATGAATGAACTATCTCCAGACTGTCTAGAAAGCTTATCTACACTGACTGACCTTGGCTCTAGGCAAGGAGGGAAGGCTTGAGAGCTTTAGAGCCTTTCTACCAGTGTCAAGAAGAGACGGAACATTTAGAAAACGCTGACGTCATTTTCAGTTTATAACCTGTGGTAAAATGTGTATGTACTCAGTACTCTCTTGAATAAAGGCTGTTACTTGACTTTAAGACCGGGGCTCTGTCCATTCTTATAAAATAAGGGTCTTACAAATCCTTATGAATTGACAGAGTGTTTAATTTTAATTGGGAATTAAAACAGAGGAATTAAATTCCTTCAACAATAACGGACCTGCTGGGTACATAACGGATCTGCTGGGTACATAACAGACCTACTGGGTACATAACGGACCTACTGGGTACATAACGGACCTGCTGGGTACATAATGGATCTGCTGGGTACATAATGGATCTGCTGGGTACATAACGGATCTGCTGGGTACATAACGGACCTACTGGGTACATAACGGACCTACTGGGTACATAACGGACCTGCTGGGTACATAATGGATCTGCTGGGTACATAACGGATCTGCTGGGTACATAACGGACCTACTGGGTACATAACGGACCTACTGGGTACATAACGGACCTACTGGGTACATAACTGAACAGCATGTCTGGCCTCCCGAGTGGTGCAGTGGTCTAAGGTTGATAAATGTGCCACTATAGATCCTGGTTCGTGTCCAGGCTCTTTCGCAGCTGGCCCCGACCGGGAGACCCTTGGTCCAGTGTCGTCCGGGTCAGGGGAGGGTTTGGTCTGCAGGGATGACTTCGTCCCATCGTGCTCTAGCGATCCTGGGGCGGGCCGGGCACAATGCACGTGGACACATTGGTATGGCTGGCTTCCGGGTTAAGCGGATATTGTGTCAAGAAGCAGTGCGTCTTGGTTGGGTTGTGTTTTGAAGGACGCATGGCTCTCGACCTTCACCTCTCCCGAGTTCGTACGGAGTTGCAGCGATGAGACAGGCCTGTAACTACCAATTGGATACCACGAAAAACGGTAAAACCTTGTTTTTTATTTTTATTAAGCATGTCTGACATGTATTGGGGTGAACAAAATGTGGATTGATTTAAAAACCAATAGAATAATCTTCAAATGAAAACTGACAGGCAGCCAGCACAGAGACCTTAACACCGGTGTAATGTGTTCTCTGTCTGGTCTTGGTCAGTACCCTGCAGCATTCTGTATGTTTTGTAGTTGACCAATGTCTTTTTGAGTAGACCAGACAGGAGAGTATTACAGTATTCAAGCCTGCTTGTAATAAAAGCATGGATGAGTATTTTATTGGAGGGCCAAATGTATGACCTAATTACACCTTTAAAAAAAAATTGTCCACTGACAGGCTGTATGTAGAGTAGATGAGTAGTTTCTACTGTCCATCCTCTAACAGGTTATATATACTGTAGATTAGTAGTTTCTACTGTCCATCCTCTAACAGGTTATATATACTGTAGATTAGTAGTTTCTACTGTCCATCCTCTAACAGGTTATATATACTGTAGAGTAGATGAGTAGTTTCTACTGTCCATCCTCTAACAGGTTATATATACTGTAGAGTAGATGAGTAGTTTCTACTGTCCATCCTCTAACAGGTTATATATACTGTAGAGTAGATTAGTAGTTTCTACTGTCCATCCTCTAACAGGTTATATATACTGTAGATTAGTAGTTTCTACTGTCCAACCTCTAACAGGTTATATATACTGTAGATTAGTAGTTTCTACTGTCCAACCTCTAACAGGTTATATATACTGTAGATTAGTAGTTTCTACTGTCCATCCTCTAACAGGTTATATATACTGTAGAGTAGATGAGTAGTTTCTACTGTCCATCCTCTAACAGGTTATATATACTGTAGATTAGTAGTTTCTACTGTCCATCCTCTAACAGGTTATATATACTGTAGATTAGTAGTTTCTACTGTCCAACCTCTAACAGGTTATATATACTGTAGATGAGTAGTTTCTACTGTCCATCCTCTAACAGGTTATATATACTGTAGATTAGTAGTTTCTACTGTCCATCCTCTAACAGGTTATATATACTGTAGATTAGTAGTTTCTACTGTCCAACCTCTAACAGGTTATACATACTGTAGATTAGTAGTTTCTACTGTCCATCCTCTAACAGGTTATATATACTGTAGATGAGTAGTTTCTACTGTCCAACCTCTAACAGGTTATATATACTGTAGATTAGTAGTTTCTACTGTCCAACCTCTAACAGGTTATATATACTGTAGATTAGTAGTTTCTACTGTCCAACCTCTAACAGGTTATACATACTGTAGATGAGTAGTTTCTACTGTCCATCCTCTAACAGGTTATATATACTGTAGATTAGTAGTTTCTACTGTCCAACCTCTAACAGGTTATATATACTGTAGATTAGTAGTTTCTACTGTCCATCCTCTAACAGGTTATATATACTGTAGATTAGTAGTTTCTACTGTCCATCCTCTAACAGGTTATATATACTGTAGATTAGTAGTTTCTACTGTCCATCCTCTAACAGGTTATATATACTGTAGATTAGTAGTTTCTACTGTCCATCCTCTAACAGGTTATATATACTGTAGATTAGTAGTTTCTACTGTCCATCCTCTAACAGGTTATATATACTGTAGATTAGTAGTTTTCTACTGTCCATCCTCTAACAGGTTATACATACTGTAGATTAGTAGTTTCTACTGTCCATCCTCTAACAGGTTATATATACTGTAGATTAGTAGTTTCTACTGTCCAACCTCTAACAGGTTATATATACTGTAGATTAGTAGTTTCTACTGTCCATCCTCTAACAGGTTATATATACTGTAGATTAGTAGTTTCTACTGTCCAACCTCTAACAGGTTATATATACTGTAGATTAGTAGTTTCTACTGTCCAACCTCTAACAGGTTATATATACTGTAGAGTAGATTAGTAGTTTCTACTGTCCAACCTCTAACAGGTTATATATACTGTAGATTAGTAGTTTCTACTGTCCAACCTCTAACAGGTTATATATACTGTAGATTAGTAGTTTCTACTGTCCATCCTCTAACAGGTTATATATACTGTAGATTAGTAGTTTCTACTGTCCATCCTCTAACAGGTTATATATACTGTAGATTAGTAGTTTCTACTGTCCATCCTCTAACAGGTTATATATACTGTAGATTAGTAGTTTCTACTGTCCATCCTCTAACAGGTTATATATACTGTAGATTAGTAGTTTCTACTGTCCATCCTCTAACAGGTTATATATACTGTAGATTAGTAGTTTCTACTGTCCATCCTCTAACAGGTTATATATACTGTAGATTAGTAGTTTCTACTGTCCAACCTCTAACAGGTTATATATACTGTAGATTAGTAGTTTCTACTGTCCAACCTCTAACAGGTTATATATACTGTAGAGTAGATTAGTAGTTTCTACTGTCCAACCTCTAACAGGTTATATATACTGTAGATTAGTAGTTTCTACTGTCCAACCTCTAACAGGTTATATATACTGTAGATTAGTAGTTTCTACTGTCCAACCTCTAACAGGTTATATATACTGTAGATTAGTAGTTTCTACTGTCCAACCTCTAACAGGTTATATATACTGTAGATTAGTAGTTTCTACTGTCCAACCTCTAACAGGTTATATATACTGTAGATTAGTAGTTTCTACTGTCCAACCTCTAACAGGTTATATATACTGTAGATTAGATTAGTAGTTTCTACTGTCCATCCTCTAACAGGTTATATATACTGTAGATTAGTAGTTTCTACTGTCCATCCTCTAACAGGTTATATATACTGTAGATTAGTAGTTTCTACTGTCCATCCTCTAACAGGTTATATATACTGTAGATTAGTAGTTTCTACTGTCCATCCTCTAACAGGTTATATATACTGTAGATTAGTAGTTTCTACTGTCCATCCTCTAACAGGTTATATATACTGTAGATTAGTAGTTTCTACTGTCCAACCTCTAACAGGTTATATATACTGTAGATTAGTAGTTTCTACTGTCCAACCTCTAACAGGTTATATATACTGTAGAGTAGATTAGTAGTTTCTACTGTCCAACCTCTAAAAGGTTATATATACTGTAGATTAGTAGTTTCTACTGTCCAACCTCTAACAGGTTATATATACTGTAGATTAGTAGTTTCTACTGTCCAACCTCTAACAGGTTATATATACTGTAGATTAGTAGTTTCTACTGTCCAACCTCTAACAGGTTATATATACTGTAGATTAGTAGTTTCTACTGTCCAACCTCTAACAGGTTATATATACTGTAGATTAGTAGTTTCTACTGTCCAACCTCTAACAGGTTATATATACTGTAGATTAGATTAGTAGTTTCTACTGTCCATCCTCTAAAAGGTTATATATACTGTAGATTAGTAGTTTCTACTATCCAACCTCTAACAGGTTATATATACTGTAGATTAGTAGTTTCTACTGTCCAACCTCTAACAGGTTATATATACTGTAGATTAGTAGTTTCTACTGTCCAACCTCTAACAGGTTATATATACTGTAGATTAGTAGTTTCTACTGTCCAACCTCTAACAGGTTATATATACTGTAGATTAGTAGTTTCTACTGTCCAACCTCTAACAGGTTATATATACTGTAGATTAGTAGTTTCTACTGTCCATCCTCTAACAGGTTATATATACTGTAGATTAGTAGTTTCTACTGTCCAACCTCTAACAGGTTATATATACTGTAGATTAGTAGTTTCTACTGTCCATCCTCTAACAGGTTATATATACTGTAGATTAGTAGTTTCTACTGTCCATCCTCTAACAGGTTATATATACTGTAGAGTAGATTAGTAGTTTCTACTGTCCAACCTCTAACAGGTTATATATACTGTAGATTAGTAGTTTCTACTGTCCATCCTCTAACAGGTTATATATACTGTAGAGTAGATTAGTAGTTTCTACTGTCCAACCTCTAACAGGTTATATATACTGTAGATTAGTAGTTTCTACTGTCCATCCTCTAACAGGTTATATATACTGTAGATTAGTAGTTTCTACTGTCCAACCTCTAACAGGTTATATATACTGTAGATTAGTAGTTTCTACTGTCCATCCTCTAACAGGTTATATATACTGTAGATTAGTAGTTTCTACTGTCCATCCTCTAAAAGGTTATATATACTGTAGATTAGTAGTTTCTACTGTCCAACCTCTAACAGGTTATATATACTGTAGATTAGTAGTTTCTACTGTCCAACCTCTAACAGGTTATATATACTGTAGATTAGTAGTTTCTACTGTCCAACCTCTAACAGGTTATATATACTGTAGATTAGTAGTTTCTACTGTCCATCCTCTAAAAGGTTATATATACTGTAGATTAGTAGTTTCTACTGTCCAACCTCTAACAGGTTATATATACTGTAGATTAGTAGTTTCTACTGTCCAACCTCTAACAGGTTATATATACTGTAGATTAGTAGTTTCTACTGTCCATCCTCTAACAGGTTATATATACTGTAGATTAGTAGTTTCTACTGTCCAACCTCTAACAGGTTATATATACTGTAGATTAGATTAGTAGTTTCTACTGTCCATCCTCTAACAGGTTATATATACTGACTTCCGGGTTGGAGCGAGCAGTCGCATCCGCACTTCGGTCTGCACTTCGGTCTGCAGGTAGTATAACTTTTCATTACATTTCATTACATTTCATTATAGTACAACGGTTTGATTTGTCTAATCTTAGCAATTTCTTCTTAGCTAGCTACATAGCCGTCTTTGTATCAAAGATAATTGCGTAATTATCGTATTTCGTCGTCCTAACGTATCTGCCCAGCAGCTAGCCAGCTAGCTAACGCCCACCGTCTACATAGCTAGCTACATAGCCGTCTCTGTATCAAAGATAATTGTGTAGATAATTGTGTAGTCTAGAGCGATTTTCTAGGTTACCTAGCCAGCTATTGTCGTTCTTTTAACGCAACGTAATGTAATCAACACTGCTAGCTAGCTAGCCTGCTAGCTAGCTAGCCAGCTAGCCCCTGAATCAACAACGCAGCCAGCTATTTGTCGTCCTTAACGTAGGAGACACTGCTAGCTAGCCAACAGCTAGCCAACGTCTACCGATTAGAACTCAACAACCCGGTCGCATTCCGCCTCGCTCCACAGGTAGTATCACATTTTCATTTCATTTCATTACAGTACAACGGTTTGATTTGTTTGATCGTAGCTAGCTACATAGCTAGCTACATAGCCGTCTCTGTATCAAAGATAATTGTGTAGTCTAGAGCGATTTTCTAGGTTACCTAGCCAGCTATTGTCGTTCTTTTAACGCAACGTAACGTAATCAACACTGCTAGCTAGCCAGCTAGCCCCGAATCAACAACGCAGCCACTGCCAGCTAGCCTACAAAGTCAACAACGCAGCCACTGCCAGCTAGCCTACTTCAGCAGTACTGTATCATTTTTAATCATTTTAGTCAATAAGATTCTTGCTACGTAAGCTCAACTTTCTGAACATTCGAGACGTGTAGTCCACTTGTCATTCAATCTCCTTTGCATTAGCGTAGCCTCTTCTGTAGCCTGTCAACTATGTGTCTGTCTATCCCTGTTCTCTCCTCTCTGCACAGACCATACAAACGCTCCACACCGCGTGGCCGTGGCCACCCTAATCTGGTGGTCCCAGCGCGCACGACCCACGTGGAGTTCCAGGTCTCCAGGTAGCCTCTGGAACTGCCGATCTGCGGCCAACAAGGCAGAGTTCATCTCAGCCTATGCCTCCCTCCAGTCCCTCGACTTCTTGGCACTGACGGAACATGTTAACATGGATCACCACAGATAACACTGCTACTCCTACTGCTCTCTCTTCGTCCGCCCACGTGTTCTCGCACACCCGAGAGCTTCTGGTCAGCGGGGTGGTGGCACCGGGATCCTCATCTCTCCCAAGTGGTCATTCTCTCTTTCTCCACTTACCCATCTGTCTATCGCCTCCTTTGAATTCCATGCTGTCACAGTTACCAGCCCTTTCAAGCTTAACATCCTTATCATTTATCGCCCTCCAGGTTCCCTCGGAGAGTTCATCAATGAGCTTGATGCCTTGATAAGCTCCTTTCCTGAGGACGGCTCACCTCTCACAGTTCTGGGCGACTTTAACCTCCCCGTCTACCTTTGACTCTTTCCTCTCTGCCTCCTTCTTTCCACTCCTCTCCTCTTTTGACCTCTCCCTCTCACCTTCCCCCTACTCACAAGGCAGGCAATACGCTCGACCTCATCTTTACTAGATGCTGTTCTTCCACTAACCTCATTGCAACTCCCCTCCAAGTCTCCGACCACTACCTTGTATCCTTTTCCCTCTCGCTCTCATCCAACACTTCCCACACTGCCCCTACTCGGATGGTATCGCGCCGTCCCAACCTTCGCTCTCTCTCCCCCGCTACTCTCTCCTCTTCCATCCTATCATCTCTTCCTCTGCTCAAACCTTCTCCAACCTATCTCCTGATTCTGCCTCCTCAACCCTCCTCTCCTCCCTTTCTGCATCCTTTGACTCTCTATGTCCCCTATCCTCCAGGCCGGCTCGGTCCTCCCCTCCCGCTCCGTGGCTCGACGACTCATTGCGAGCTCACAGAACAGGGCTCCGGGCAGCCGAGCGGAAATGGAGGAAAACTACGCCTCCCTGCGGACCTGGCATCCTTTCACTCCCTCGTCTCTACATTTTCCTCTTCTGTCGCTGCTGCTAAAGCCACTTTCTACCACTCTAAATTCCAAGCATCTGCCTCTAACCCTAGGAAGCTCTTTGCCACCTTCTCCTCCCTCCTGAATCCCCCTCTCCCTCCCCCTCCTCCCTCTCTGCAGATGACTTCGTCAACCATTTTGAAAAGAAGGTCGACGACATCCGATCCTCGTTTGCTAAGTCAAACGACACCGCTGGTTCTGCTCACACTGCCCTACCCTGTGCTCTGACCTCTTTCTCCCCTCTCTCTCCAGATGAAATCTCGCGTCTTGTGACGGCCGGCCGCCCAACAACCTGCCCGCTTGACCCTATCCCCTCCTCTCTTCTCCAGACCATTTCCGGAGACCTTCTCCCTTACCTCACCTCGCTCATCAACTCATCCCTGACCGCTGGCTACGTCCCTTCCGTCTTCAAGAGAGCGAGAGTTGCACCCCTTCTGAAAAAACCTACACTCGATCCCTCCGATGTCAACAACTACAGACCAGTATCCCTTCTTTCTTTTCTCTCCAAAACCCTTGAACGTGCCGTCCTTGGCCAGCTCTCCCGCTATCTCTCTCAGAATGACCTTCTTGATCCAAATCAGTCAGGTTTCAAGACTAGTCATTCAACTGAGACTGCTCTTCTCTGTATCACGGAGGCGCTCCGCACTGCTAAAGCTAACTCTCTCTCCTCTGCTCTCATCCTTCTAGACCTATCGGCTGCCTTCGATACTGTGAACCATCAGATCCTCCTCTCCACCCTCTCCGAGTTGGGCATCTCCGGCGCGGCCCACGCTTGGATTGCGTCCTACCTGACAGGTCGCTCCTACCAGGTGGCGTGGCGAGAATCCGTCTCCTCACCACCTGCTCTCACCACTGGTGTCCCCCAGGGCTCTGTTCTAGGCCCTCTCCTATTCTCGCTATACACCAAGTCACTTGGCTCTGTCATAACCTCACATGGTCTCTCCTATCATTGCTATGCAGATGACACACAATTAATCTTCTCCTTTCCCCCTTCTGATGACCAGGTGGCGAATCGCATCTCTGCATGTCTGGCAGACATATCAGTGTGGATGACGGATCACCACCTCAAGCTGAACCTCGGCAAGACGGAGCTGCTCTTCCTCCCGGGGAAGGACTGCCCGTTCCATGATCTCGCCATCACGGTTGACAACTCCACTGTGTCCTCCTCCCAGAGCGCTAAGAACCTTGGCGTGATCCTGGAAAACACCCTGTCGTTCTCAACTAACATCAAGGCGGTGGCCCGTTCCTGTAGGTTCATGCTCTACAACATCCGCAGAGTATGCGACCCTGCCTCACACAGGAAGCGGCGCAGGTCCTAATCCAGGCACTTGTCATCTCCCGTCTGGATTACTGCAACTCGCTGTTGGCTGGGCTCCCTGCCTGTGCCATTAAACCCCTACAACTCATCCAGAACGCCGCAGCCCGTCTGGTGTTCAACCTTCCCAAGTTCTCTCACGTCACCCCGCTCCTCCGCTCTCTCCACTGGCTTCCAGTTGAAGCTCGCATCCGCTACAAGACCATGGTGCTTGCCTACGGAGCTGTGAGGGGAACGGCACCTCAGTACCTCCAGGCTCTGATCAGGCCCTACACCCAAACAAGGGCACTGCGTTCATCCACCTCTGGCCTGCTCGCCTCCCTACCACTGAGGAAGTACAGTTCCCGCTCAGCCCAGTCAAAACTGTTCGCTGCTCTGGCCCCCCAATGGTGGAACAAACTCCCTCACGACGCCAGGATAGCGGAGTCAATCACCACCTTCCGGAGACACCTGAAACCCCACCTCTTTAAGGAATACCTAGGATTGGATAAAGTAATCCTTCTCACCCCCCCCCTTAAAAGACTTAGATGCACTATTGTAAAGTGGCTGCTCCACTGGATGTCATAAGGTGAATGCACCAATTTGTAAGTCGCTCTGGATAAGAGCGTCTGCTAAATGACTTAAATGTAAATGTAAAATACTGTAGATTAGTAGTTTCTACTGTCCAACCTCTAACAGGTTATATATACTGTAGAGTAGATTAGTAGTTTCTACTGTCCATCCTCTTACAGGTTATATATACTGTAGATTAGATTAGTAGTTTCTACTGTCCAACCTCTAACAGGTTATATATACTGTAGATTAGATTAGTAGTTTCTACTGTCCATCCTCTAACAGGTTATATATACTGTAGATTAGTAGTTTCTACTGTCCAACCTCTAACAGGTTATATATACTGTAGATTAGTAGTTTCTACTGTCCAACCTCTAACAGGTTATATATACTGTAGATTAGTAGTTTCTACTGTCCAACCTCTAACAGGTTATATATACTGTAGATTAGTAGTTTCTACTGTCCATCCTCTAACAGGTTATATATACTGTAGATTAGTAGTTTCTACTGTCCATCCTCTAACAGGTTATATATACTGTAGAGTAGATTAGTAGTTACTCCTTCCCCCCTCTCCTCTCTTCCCCTACTTTCTCCCTCCCCTCCCTTCTCTTCTCTTCTCTTCTCCTCTTCCTCCACTCTCCCTCCCCTTCCTCTCTTCTCCCCTCCTCTACCCATCCCCTCTCCCCCTCCTCTCCCCCTTCTCTCTCTAGCGTTCCAGAGACGAGTCTGAATGGTACGGCTTATCCCAGAATTCCCGAGGCTATTGAGCATCATGAACAGTGTGCTAAGACCCCAAGATAAGGAAACAACTGACTCCTCATGTCTCGTCTCTATTTTCACATCTCTTTTACTGATCCATTTACTTGATGTTTATATTCATATGTTTATGTTATTATTCATATCTTGGTGTTTATATTCATATCTTTGTTATTATTCATATCTTGGTGTTTATATTCATATCTTGGTGTTTATATTCATATCTTTGTTATTATTCATATCTTGGTGTTTATATTCATATCTTGGTGTTTATATTCATATCTTGGTGTTTATATTCATATCTTTGTTATTATTCATATCTTGGTGTTTATATTCATTTCTTGGTGTTTATATTCATATCTTGATGTTTATATTCATATCTTGGTGTTTATATTCATATCTTTGTTATTATTCATATCTTGGTGTTTATATTCATATCTTGATGTTTATATTAATATCTTTGTTATTATTCATATCTTGGTGTTTATATTAATTTATTGATGTTTATATTCATTTCTTGGTGTTTATATTCATACCTTGATGTTTATATTCGTATCTTTCATTATCTCTTAATGTTGTTGTCCAGAAGGAACAGAAATCATTTGGTAGGACGATGTATGTCCCTTTGGGGCTGCTAGTAAGTCATGACCTCCCCTCCCTTCCTTCGTCCCTTCCTTCCTCCCTTCCTTTGTCCCTTCCTTCCTCCCTTCCTTCCTTCCTCCCTTCCTTCCTCCCTTCCTTCCTTCCTCCCTTCCTTCCTCCCTTCCTTCCTTCCTCCCTTCCTTCCTCCCTTCCTTCCTTCCTTCCTTCCTCCCTTCCTTCCTCCCTCCCTTCCTTCCTCCCTTCCTTCCTTCCTTCCTTTCCTTCGTCCCTTCCTTCGTCCCTTCCTTCCTCCCTTCCTTCCTCCCTTCCTTCGTCCCTTCCTTCGTCCCTTCCTTCGTCCCTCCCTCCCTGGGTTGTATTTACAATGGTGTTTGTTCTTCACTGGTTGTCCTTTTCTTGTGGCAACAGGTCACTCATCTTGCTGCTGTGATGGAACACTGTGGAATTTCACCCAGTAGATATGGGAGTTTATCAAAATTGGATTTGTTTTCAAATTCTTTGTGGATCTGTGTAATCTGGGGGAAATATGTCTCTCTAATATGGTCATACATTTGGCAGGAGGTTAAAAAGTGCAGCTCAGTTTGTGGGCAGATAGCCTGTCTTCTCTTGAGAGTCGCTTGAGAGTCAGGTCTGCCTATGGCGGCCTTTCTCAATAGCAAGGCTATGCTCACTGAGTCTGTACATAGTCAAAGCTTTCCTTAAGTTTGGGTCAGTCACAGTGGTCAGGTATTCTGCCACTGTGTACTCTCTGTTTAGGGCCAAATAGCATTCTAGTTTGCTCTGTTTTTTGGTTAATTCTTTCCAATGTGTTAAGTAATTATCTTTTTGTTTTCTCATGATTTGGTTGGGTCTAATTGTGTTGCTGTCCTGGGCCTATGTGGGGTGTGTTTGTGAACAGAGCCCCAGGACCAGCTTGCTTAGGGGGCTCTTCTCCAGGTTCATCTCTCTGTAGGTGATGGCTTTGTAATGGAATGTTTGGGAATCACTTCCTTTTAGATTGTTGTAGAATGGAACGGCTCTTTTCTGGATTTTGATAATTAGCGGGTTTCGGCCTAATTCTGCTCTGCATGCATTATTTGGTGTTTTAAGTTGTACACGGAGGTTGTATTTGCAGAATTCTGCGTGCAGAGTCTCAATTTGGTGTTTATCCCATTTAGTGAATTCTTGTTTGGTGAGCGGACCCCAGACCTCACAACCATAAAGGGCAATGGGTTATATAACTTAGAGTATTTTATTGGCCAGATCCTAATTGGGATGTCGAATTTTATGTTCCTTTTGATGGCATAGAGGGCCCTTCTTGCCTTCTCTCTCAGATCATTCACAGCTTTGTGGAAGTTATCTGTGGCGCTGATGTTTATGCCGAGGTATGAATAGGTTTTGTGTGCTCTAAGGTAATGGTGTCTAGATGGAATTTGGCGACTGGACCTTTTTTGGAACACCATTATTTTACTCCCGCTCTCCCTCCTCCATCTCGGTCTCTTCCCCTCGCTCCCTCTCTCTATCCCTCCTCCATCTCTCTCTCTCTTCCCCTCCCTCCCACTCTCTATCCCTCCTCCATCTCTCTCTCTTCCCCTCCCTCCCACTCTCTATCCCT
>NC_088408.1:2848715-2851215 GCF_034236695.1 Oncorhynchus nerka | reverse complement strand
AAGGACATCGCTCTCAAACGTATCCCCAACACTTCACACAGGAGCAACAGATCAATAGACACCCCACCCAGACCGGCGAGACAACCTCCCAGACCTGCAGGACCCCCTGGACCTACACAGAGGGACCCACGCCAAGAGGAATTACATCCAGACCACCGCACACCCAGACACATCCACCCCCCCACCCCAACCAATCAACACCCCCCCACGTCAACCATGCCCACACCCCATTTAGGCCCCCTCAGATCAGACCTATGCCCTCCTGCCCACCCCATGCACCCCACCCCCGCAAAGAGGGCCTCAACATGGAAGCCACACATACGCCCAGGTAGTGAGCGGGCAAACAGTCCCGACCCCCACTCTCACACTCGCCCAAGCCAATGGCATGTACCAGATGCTCAGCAGGCTCTGCTCACACTTACTGGCCTGAGGCCAAACCAAGACCAACAACATTGGACACTCTATGGAACAAAAAGCATTCACTATATCATATAGCCTTTGGCCTGAAGAGCAGAAACCCGGACTTCACCAAAGAAATCGGTAACACAGACATTGTCATCCTGCAAGAAACCTGGTATAGAGGAGACAGACCCACTGGTTGCCCTCTAGGTTACAGAGAGCTGGTAGTCCCATCCACCAAACTACCAGGTGGGACTCAGGGGGTATGCTAATTTGGTATAGAGCAGACCTAACTCACTCCATTAAATTAATCAAAACAGGAACATTCTACATTTGGCTAGAAATTCAAAAGGAAATGATCCTAACAGAGAAAAAATGTCCTCCTGTGTGCCCTATATCCCCACTAGAATCCCCATATTTTAATGAAGACAGCTTCTCCATCCTGGAGGGAGAAATCAATCATTTCCAGGCCCAGGGACATGTACTAGTCTGTGGCGACCTAAATGCCAGAACCGGACAAGAACCTGACACCCTCAGCACACAGGGGGACAAACATCTGCCTGTGACAGCATCCCCTCCCACATATGCCCCCGTAGGCACAACTATGACAACATAACCAACAAAAACGGTTCACAACTCCTGCAGCTCTGTTGCACGCTGGGTATGTACATAGTCAACGGTAGGCTTCGAGGGGACTCCTATGGTAGGTACACCTATAGCTCATCTCTTGGCAGTAGTACTGTAGACTACTTTATCACTGACCTCAACCCAGAATCTCTCAGAGCGTTCTGTCAGCCCACTGACACCCCTATCAGACCACAGCAAAATCACAGTCTACTTAAACAGAGCAATACTCAATCATGAGGCATCAAAAGCCAAAGGAACTGAGTAACATTAAGAAATGCTATAGATGGAAGGAATCCAGTTTGAAACCTACCAAAAACAATTAGGCAACAACAAATTCAATCCCTTTAGACAATTTCCTGGATAAAACGTTCCACTGTAATAGTGAAGGTGTAAACCTGGCAGTAGAAAATCTTAACAGTATATTTGACCTCTCAGCTTCCCTATCAAATCTAAAAATCCCAAATAGAAAACCGAAGAAAATTAACAATAATGACAAATGGTTTGATGAAGAATGCAAAAATCTAAGAAAGAAATTGAGAAACCTGTCCAACCAAAAACATAGAGACCCGGAAAACCTGAGTCTACGCCTTCACTATGGTGAATCACTAAAACAATACAGAAATACACTACGGAAAAAGAAGGAACAGCATGTCAGAAATCAGCTCAATGTAATTGAAGAATCCATAGACTCTAACCACTTCTGGGAAAATGGGAAAACACTAAACAAACAACAACACGAAGAATTATCTATCCAAAATGGAGATGTGGGTAAACCACTTCTCCAATCTTTTTGGTTCTATAACAAAGAACAAAGAGCAAAAACATGATCAAATACAGATCTTAGAATCAACTATTAAAGACTACCAGAACCCACTGGATTCTCCAATTACATTGAATGAGTTACAGGACAAAATAAAAACCCTTCAACCCAAAAAGGCCTGTGGTGTCGATGGTATCCTCAATGAAATGATCAAATATACAGACAACAAATTCCAATTGGCTATACTAAAACTCTTTAACATCATCCTTAGCTCTGGCATCTTCCCCAATATTTGGAACCATGGACTGATCACCCCAATCCACAAAAGTGGAGACAAATTTGACCCCAATAACTACCGTGGAATATGTGTCAACAGTAACCTTGGGAAAATCCTCTGCATTATTATTAACAGCAGACTCGTACATTTCCTCAATGAAAACAATGTACTGAGCAAATGTCAAATTGGCTTTTACCAAATTACCGTACAACAGACCATGTATTCACCCTGCACACCTAATTGACAACCAAACAAACCAAAACAAAGGCAAAGTCTTCTCATGCTTTGTTGATTTCAAAAAACCTTCGACTCAATCTGGCATGAGGGTCTGCTATACAAACTGATGGAAAGTGGTGTTGGGGTAAAACATACGACATTATAAAATCCATGTACACAAACAACAAGTGTGCGGTTAAAATTGGTAAAAACACACACAT
>NC_088408.1:2836477-2846477 GCF_034236695.1 Oncorhynchus nerka | reverse complement strand
CCCCTCTCTCCCCTCTCCCCGCTCTCTCCGGCTCTCTTCGCACTCTCCCCGCTCTCCCGCTCTCCCCCTCTCTCCCCTCTCCCCCTCTCTCCCCTCTCCCCGCTCTCTCCGCTCTCTCTGTCTCTCCCCTCTCCCTCTCCCCGCTCTCCCGCTCTCTCCCCTCTCCCCGCTCTCCCGCTCTCCCCCTCTCTCCCCTCTCCCCCTCTCTCCCCTCTCTCCGCTCTCTCTCCCCTCTCCCCTCTGCCCCGCTCTCCCGCTCTCCCCTCTCCCGCTCTCTCCGCTCTCCCTGCTCTCTCTGTTCTCTACACAGGGTTGCTTCCCAAATGGCTGGGTGCCATAGCACTACTTTTTACCATGGCCTATAGGGAATATTGTGCCATTTGGGACTCAGCCAAAGCAGTAAATGGAGGAATTTGGCAGAGCTCCTCTGATATCCTAATCATAACAGATTGATAGTCTGAGGTGATGAGAGAAACACACACACCATAACACACACACACACCATAACACACACACACACCACATAACACACACACACACACCATAAATACACACACACACCATAAACACACATACACACACCATAACACACACACACACACACATGCCATAATAAACAAAATAACACCACACACACACTTAATAACACGAGCATACACACACCATAATACACACACACACACACCATAACACACACACACACACCATAATTATAATACACACACAATACACACTATAAACACACACCATATTACACACTAAAATACACACTATAATATTTACACTATATTACACCATATAATACATTAACACTATAATACACACTATAATACACACCATAATACACACTAATTGACATTATTATAATACACCCACTAATTCACACTATAAAAGACATCTATAATACACTAATATTACACACTAAAATACGTAATATTTACACACTATAATACACACCATAGTACACACATTAACACACATAATACCCATAACACAAACACCATAATACACCCACTAATACACATTATAATACACACCCACTAATTCACACTATAAAGACACTATAATACACACAACACACACTATATTACACTACAATACACACTATAATACACACACTATACACACTACTAAAATACACACTATAATACACACTAATACACACTATAATACACACTAATACACACTATAATACACACTACAATACACACTATAATACACACACTAATACAATTGACACTATAATACACTAACTATAATACACACTAATACACACTATAATACACTAATACACACTATAATACACACACTAATACACACTATAATACACACACATAATACACACATAATACACACTATAACACACTGTAATACACACTATAATACACACTATAATACACTAATACACACTAATACACACTGTAATACACACTATAATACACACTATAATACACACACTAATACACACTAATACACACTGTAATACACACTATAATACACACTATAATACACACTACAATACACACTACAATACACACTATAATACACACTACAATACACACTACAATACACACTGTAATACACACTGTAATACACACTATAATACACACCAATACACACTATAATACACACTATAATTACACACTAATACACACTACAATACACACTACAATACACACTAATACACACTATAATACACACTGTAATACACACTATAATACACACTAATACACACTATAATACACACTACAATACACACTATAATACACACTATAAAGACACTATAATTACACACTAATACACACACTAATACACACTATAATACACACTAATACACACTGTAATACACACTATAATACACACTAATACACACTGTAATACACACTATAATACACACTATAATACACACACTAATACACACTAATACACACTGTAATACACACTATAATACACACTATAATACACACACTAATACACACTAATACACACTGTAATACACACTATAATACACACTATAATACACACTACAATACACACTACAATACACACTATAATACACACTACAATACACACTATAATACACACTATAATACACACCAATACACACTATAATACACACTATAATTACACACTAATACACACTACAATACACACTACAATACACACTAATACACACTATAATACACACTGTAATACACACTATAATACACACTAATACACACTATAATACACACTACAATACACACTATAATACACACTATAATACATAATACACACTATAATACACACTACAATACACACTATAATACACACTACAATACACACTATAATACACACTATAATACACACTACAATACACACTATAATACACACTATAATACACACTATAATACACACTAATACACACTATAATACACACTACAATACACACTATAATACATAATACACACTATAATACATAATACACACTATAATACACACTACAATACACACTATAATACACACTACAATACACACTATAATACACACTATAATACACACTATAATACACACTACAATACACACTAATACACACTATAATACACACTAATACACACTATAATACACACTACAATACACACTAATACACACTATAATACACACTATAATACACACTACAATACACACTAATACACACTATAATACACACTACAATACACACTAATACACACTATAATACACACTATAATACACACTACAATACACACTATAATACACACTATAATACACACTATAATACACACTACAATACACACTAATACACACTATAATACACACTAATACACACTATAATACACACTACAATACACACTGTAATACACACTGTAATACACACTGTAATACACACTATAATACACACTACAATACACACTATAATACACACTACAATACACACTACAATACACACTAATACACACTATAATACACACTATAATACACACTATAATACACACTACAATACACACTACAATACACACTATAATACACACTATAATACACTATAATACACACTACAATACACACTACAATACACACTACAATACACACTATAATACACACTATAATACACACTAATACACACTAATACACACTACAATACACACTATAATACACACTATAATACACACTATAATACACACTACAATACACACTACAATACACACTATAATACACACTATAATACACACTAATACACACTCAATACACACTATAATACACACTATAATACTATAATACACACTATAATACACTACAATACACACTACAATACACTATAATACACACACTAATACACACTATAATACACACTACAATACACTACAATACACTATAATACTACAATACACACTGTAATACACACTGTAATACACACTGTAATACACACTATAATACACACTACAATACACTACAATACACTGTAATACACACTGTAATACACACTGTAATACACTACAATACACACTACAATACACACTATACTACACTACAATACACACTATAATACACACTATATACACTATAATACACTACAATACAATACACACACTATAATACACTAATACACACTACACACTATAATACACACTACAATACACACTACAATACACACTACAAAACACTAAAATACACACTACAATACACACTATAATACACACTGTAATACACACTGTAATACACACTGTAATACACACTGTAATACACACTGTAATACACACTATAATACACACTGTAATACACACTGTAATACACACTACAATACACACTGTAATACACACCTGTATTACACTACAATACACACTACAATACACACTACAATACACACTATAATACACACTAATACACACTATAATACATACTACAATAGGCCTAATGGCTGGTACTCAGGGCTCTATTGTCCCTCCATCAGGTCCTAATGGCCTGGTTCTTGGGGATCTATTGTCCCTCCATCAGGTCCTGTGGTCTGTTACTCAGGGATCTATTTTTCCTCCATCAGGTCCCAATGGTCTGTTACTCAGGATCTATTTTCCTCCATCGGGTCCTAATGGCCTGGTACTCAGGGCTCTATTGTCCCTCCACCAGGTCCCAATGGTCTGGTACTCAGGGGCTCTATTGTCCCTCCATCAGGTCCTAATGGCCTGGTACTCAGGGCTCTATTGTCCTTCCATCAGGTCCTAATGGCCTGGTACTCAGGGATCTATTTTCCCTCCATCAGGTCCTAATGGCCTGGTACTAGGGCTCTGAGCTGTCCCTCCATCAGGTCCTAATGGTCTGGTACTCAGGGGCTCTATTGTCCCTCCATCAGGTCCCAATGGTCTGGTACTCAGGGGCTCTGCTATTCCCCTCCATCAGGTCCTAATGGCCTGGTACTGTGGGCTCTATTGTCCCTCCATCAGGTCCTAATGGCCTGGTACTCAGGGGATCTATTGTTCCCTCCATCAGGTCCTAATGGCCTGGTTCTCGGGGATCTATTGTCCCTCCATCAGGTCCTAATGGCCTGGTACTCAGGCTCTATTTTCCCTCCATCAGGTCCTAATGGCCTGGTACTCAGAACTCTATTGTCCCCTCCATCATCAGGTCCCAACGGCCTGGTACTCAGGGGATCTATTGTCCCTCCATCAGGTCCTAATGGCCTGGTACTCAGGGCTCTATTGTCCCTCCATCAGGTCCTAATGGCATTGGTACTCGGGATCTATTGTCCTCCATCAGGTCCTAATGGCCTGGTACTCAGGGATCTATTGTCCCTCCATCAGGTCCTAATGGTCTGTTACTCAGGGCTCTATCTAACCACTCTGACATTGTTCCTCATCAACTCACCTCACTGTGATGATGAATTTGAGAAAGATGTTCAACAACAGGTTGAAACTGAGTGGAAAACATGGACGTTGTGGATGTTGTTTCACAGACTAACACAATGAAATGGACAGCGCTTCCTAAGGTGATGATTCATTCAAAACAACCACCATATGCATGTTAGAGCTATTGCATGAGCCCAGGCCCGAAAGATGGGAATTAACATAATGATTGTGTACAACGTATTTCATCGCACAACAAAAACAGAAAAACTGATTTAAAATGTTATTTGGGACATAATTGGCCTATTTTTAAAAATTAAACAAATATTTTGTCATGGCCTTTGAGTGTGGACTGGGTACCTTATTATCAGGACACAAGGCAATACCCAGATGATGACACAGGAGGCAGATGGTTGAGTCTTACAATGTTGATTCATCCAATAGGAGGAGGCAAAGAACGGTCGTGGACAGGCAAAAGGTCAACACCAGATCAGAGGCAGGCGGGTACAGAGTCCAGAAACAGGCAAAAGGTCAACACCAGATCAGAGGCCAGGAGGTACAGAATGGTCAGGCAGGTAGAATGGTCAGGCAGGCAGAATGGTCAGGCAGGTAGAATGGTCAGGCAGGTAGAATGGTCAGGTAGGTAGAATGGTCAGGCAGGGCAGAATGGTCAGGCAGGCAGAATGGTCAGGCAGGCAGATAGAATGGTCAGGCAGGCAGGTAGAATGGTCAGGTAGGATAGAAATGGTGAGCAGGTAGAATGTCAGGCAGGCAGAATGGTCAGGCAGGTAGAATGGTCAGGCAGGTAGAATGGTCAGGCAGGCAGAATGGTCAGGCAGCAGAATGTCAGGCAGGTAGAATGGTCAGGCAGGCAGAATGGTCAGGCAGATAGAATGGTCAATCAGAATGGTGCAGGTAGAATGGTCAGGCAGGTAGAATGGTCAGGCAGGTAGAAAGGCAGGGCAGAATGGTCCAGATGCTCAGGCAGGCAGAATGGTCAAATGGTCAGGCAGGCAGAATGGTCAGGCAGGTAGAATGGTCAGGCAGGCAGAATGGTCAGGCAGGCAGAACGGTCAGGCAGAATGGTCAGGCAGGCAGAATGGTCAGAATGGTCAGGCAGGCAGAATGGTCAGGGCAGGCAGAATGGTCGGGCAGGTAGAATGGTCAGTTAGGCAGGTAGAATGGTCAGGCAGGCAGAATGGTCAGGCAGGTAGAATGGTCAGGCAGGCAGAATGGCAGAATGGTCAGGCAGGCAGAATGGTCAGGCAGGTAGAATGGTCAGGCAGGCAGAATGGTCAGGCAGGCAGAATGGTCAGGCAGGCAGAATGGTCAGGCAGGCAGAATGGTC
Organism: Oncorhynchus nerka; assembly: GCF_034236695.1. Taxonomy (NCBI): domain Eukaryota; kingdom Metazoa; phylum Chordata; class Actinopteri; order Salmoniformes; family Salmonidae; genus Oncorhynchus; species Oncorhynchus nerka. The sequence continues at coordinate 2,840,297 of NC_088408.1, read as the reverse complement.
AGGCAGGCAGAATGGTCAGGCAGGTAGAATGGTCAGGCATGCAGAATGGTCAGGCAGGTAGAATGGTCAGGCAGTTATGGTCAGGCAGAATGGTCAGGCAGGTAGAATGGTCAGGCAGGTAGAATGGTCAGGCAGGCAGAATGGTCAGGCAGGCAGAATGGTCAGGCAGGTAGCAGGTAGAATGGTCAGGCAGGCAGAATGGTCAGCAGGCAGAATGGTCAGGCAGGTAAAATGGTCAGGCAGGTAGAATGGTCAGGCAGGCAGAATGGTCAGGCAGGTAGAATGGTCAGGCAGGCAGAATGGTCAGGCAGTTAGAATGGTCAGGCAGGTAGAATGGTCAGTTAGAATGGTCAGGCAGGTAGAATGGTCAGGCAGGCAGAATGGTCAGGCAGGTAGAATGGTCAGTTAGGCAGAATGGTCAGGCAGGTAGAATGGTCAGGCAGGTAGAATGGTCAGGCAGGCAGAATGGTCAGGCAGGAACAGAATGGTCAGGTAGAATGGTCAGGCAGGTAGAATGGTCAGGCAGGCAGAATGGTCAGGCAGGTAGAATGGTCAGGCAGGCAGAATGGTCAGTCAGGCAGAATGGTCAGGTAGAATGGTCAGGCAGGTAGAATGGTCAGGCAGGTAGAAATGTGGTCAGGCAGAATGGTCAGGCCAGATAGAATGGTCAGGCAGGCAGAATGGTCAGGCAGGCAGAATGGTCAGGCAGGTAGAATGGTCAGGCAGGTAGAATGGTCAGGCAGGCAGAATGGTCAGGCAGGTAGAATGGTCAGGCAGGTAGAATGGTCAGTTAGGCAGAATGGTCAGGCAGGCAGAATGGTCAGGCAGGTAGAATGGTCAGGCAGGTAGAATGGTCAGGCAGGCAAATACAAAGTCCAGAAACAGGCAAGGGTTAAAACTGGGAGGTTTAGAAAAAGGAGAATAGCAAAAAGAGTACGGGAACCCATATCCATATTAGAGCTGACGCATATACATATATGAGCCCGATCTTACCGTTGTTATACATTACATAGACTACAGCATATTACTCATGGCAAAAAAACTAAACAAGATAAAACAGAATTAAGATGTCTTTGGTACATAATTGGTCTAATTAGTCTGAAGTTAAACACACTAGTAATCACCTTTGCGTGTGGACTGTACTGTCATCCATACTGGATGGACTGGGTACCTTATGCTACACTCCAATACGTCTATCCAGAACATTTAGAATGTGTAGCCCAAGGCCATGCTGCTGGTTCACTGAGGCAGGGTGACTTACAGAGGTAGCCTACAATTATAGTTCATTTGTGTTTATTTTGAAAAGCCTAGTAATAAGGAGTTTTTATATTTTCATAATTAATAGTCTGATATATTACCTTCAGCTACAGAATATCTCTCACCACTGTGTGTTTCCATCTCCTCCTCTCTCTCCTTCATTCCTTTCTTGTGTGTGCAGAGAGAACTGCCAACAGTTTAATGAAATATGTTTATTCAAATGAGGTTGGTGGCACCTTAATTAGGAGTACGGGCTCGTGGTAATGGCTGAGCAGAACGAGTGGACTGGTATTAAATGGCATCCATATATGTTTTCATTCGCTCCAATCCAGCCATTAATATGAGCGGTTCCTCCCCTCCAGCAGCCTCCACTGGTTTGGTTATTAAATTCTGACGTGTTCCTTGGTTTCAAAAATTAAGCATTGGGTGGCACAGCAACAGGGTTGGAGAGCCCATGGCATACAGAGTACTGGGTATCTGCAGGAACCAGGGTTGGAGAGCCCATGAGTACTGAGTACTGGTAGCTGCAGGAACAGGTTTGAAGCCGCAGGTATAGAGAACTGGGTAGCTGAACAGGGTTGGAGGCCCATGGCATACAGAGTACTGGGTAGCTGAACAGGGTTGGAGAGCCCATGGCATACAGAGTACTAGGTAGCTCCAGAAACAGGGTTGGAGAGCCCATGGCATACAGAGTACTGGGTAGCTGAACAGGGTTGGAGAGCCCATGTTATACAGAGTACTGGTAGCTGCAGGAACAGGGTTGGAGAGCCCATGGCATACAGAGTACTGGGTAGCTCCAGAAACAGGGTGGAGAGCCCATGGCATACAGAGTACTGGGTAGAAGAACCTACAGGAACAGGGTTGGAGAGCCCATGGCATACAGAGTACTGGGTAGCTGCAGGAACAGGGTTGGAGAGCCCAGGGTTGGAGGTAATGGTATACAGAGTACTGGGTAGCTGAACAGGGATGGAGAGCCCATGGGAGGCAGAGCAATGGTAGCTGAACAGGGTTGAGACGGCGGTATACAGAGTACTGCAGCTGCAGGAACAGGTTGGAGAGCCCATGGTATACAGAGTACTGGGTAGCTGCAGGAACAGGGTTGGAGAGCCCATGACATACAGAGTACTGGAACAGGTTTGGAGAGCCAATGGTATACAGAGTACTGGAACAGGGTTGGAGAGCCAATGGTATACAGAGTACTGGAACAGGGTTGGAGAGCCCATGTCATACAGAGTACTGGGTAGCTGCAGGAACAGGGTTGGAGAGCCCATGACATACAGAGTACTGGAACAGGGTTGGAGAGCCCATGGCATACGGAGTACTGGAACAGGGTTGGAGAGCCCATGGTATACAGAGTACTGGGTAGCAGGAACAGGGTTGGAGAGCCCATGGTATACAGAGTACTGGGTAGCAGGAACAAGGTTGGAGAGCCCATGGCATACAGATTACTGGGTAGCTGCAGGAACAGGGTTGGAGAGACCATGGCATACAGAGTACTGGGTAGCTACAGGAACAGGGTTGGAGAGCCCATGACATACAGAGTACTGTGTAGCTACAGGAACAGGGTTGGAGAGACCATGGTATACAGAGTACTGGGTAGCTACAGGAACAGGGTTGGAGAGCCCATGACATAGAGAATACAGGGCTGAATATCAGCTGTCGCCCAGAGAAAGTATGCTACTCAAACAGTAGCATGCTGAGTGAAATAAGCAGAACAGCCTACCCAGCATGACTGATAAAGAGGAGGAGGCTAAATAACCAGAGTATCCTACCCAGCATGACTGATAAAGAGGAGGAGGCTAAATAACCAGAGTATCCTACCCAGCATGACTGATAAAGAGGAGGAGTATAAATAACCAGAGTATCCTACCCAGCATGACTGATAAAGAGGAGGAGGCTAAATAACCAGAGTATCCTACCCAGCTTGACTGATAAAGAGGAGTATAAATAACCAGAGTATCCTACCCAGCATGACTGATAAAGATGAGTATAAATAACCAGAGTATCCTACCCAGCATGACTGATAAAGAGGAGTATAAATAACCAGAGTATCCTACCCAGCATGACTGATAAAGAGGAGGAGGCTAAATAACCAGAGTATCCTACCCAGCATGACTGATAAAGAGGAGGAGTATAAATAACCAGAGTATCCTACCCAGCATGACTGATAAAGAGGAGCATAAATAACCAGAGTATCTACCAGCCATGACTGATAAAGAGGAGTATAAATAACCCAGAGTATCCTACTCAGCATGACTGATAAAGAGGAGGAGTATAAATAACCAGAGTATCCTACCCAGCATGACTGATAAAGAGGAGTATAAATAACCAGAGTATCCTACCCAGCATGACTGATAAAGATGAGGAGTATAAATAATCCAGAGTGATCCTACCCAGCATGACTGATAAAGAGGAGGCTAACAACTGGAGTATCCTACCCAGCATGACTGATAAAGAGGAGTATAAATAACCAGAGTATCCTACCCAGCATGACTGATAAAGAGTGAGTATAAATAACCAGAGTATCCTACCCAGCATGACTGATAAGATGATGAAACAACCA